>NW_012123154.1:9126330-9195760 GCF_000951035.1 Colobus angolensis palliatus | reverse complement strand
TGCTGACGAGTTGATGGGTGCAGCACACCAACATGGCACAAGTATACATATGTAACAAACCTGCACGTTATGCACATGTACCCTAGAACCTAAAGTATAATAAAAAAAAAAATTGAATACCATAACTTAATTGGGTTGGATGGAAACTTTCTTGATAAATGACTGTTCTGAAGTAAACTTTGGGAATCTTTCAACAAATTACATTTTCTCTTTAAATGTTGTTTTTCTCTCTGCAAGGTATTGTTTGTCCTCTTTATTCATACGAATCTATACCAAAGAGCTTGTTTTATTATTCAGAATAGTGATAACTAGGGACTTTTTAGGGGAGAGTTTATGAATACTTCAAAATCCGTGTCTGCAATGATTGTTTCTATTTTCCAGGTCGAGTGCATCTCAGATCAGCCAGGCTTGTGCTGGGAGTTGGCAGAGAGGCAGAGTGAGATCTATCTTTATTTGAAAGAAATATTATATTGAGCATTTTTCATTCCAGGAATTTCTCTCCCACCCTGCAAAACATGCCAAGAGCAGATGTCCTTGGGGCAAAGCCCAGCTAGGGATTATATACCATCTTGCTATTTCTTTGCTTACAGCTTTTTCCGTTGAAAATGTCTTTTCTTTTGCAAACAATTTCCAATTTATTGTATGTGACCAGCAAAATTGAGATTTATGTTCAACTTTTCAGGAACAACTCTATTTTGTAGTTGAGGGCGAACTGTGTTGCAAGTTGTATATCCTGGATTTGTTCCCATTATATTAGGTAAGCATAGGTAATCTGTTGCTAACACAATGTTCATAAACTGATTGCATCTCTTTTGTGCTTTATAAACCTGATGTCTTATATCCTTCAAATTAAAACAAAAGCATATACTACTCTGTGTAATACACTACCTGGTATAACATAAACTTTGAAACCAAGATCTCTATTCTCGATTGGCTACTGAGTAAACAGTAAGACATCTCTTTTAAATTAGACTAAGAAAAACATTCTTTAAAACCTTGCAAGAAAAATTAATGCATGAGTTTTTAAGTTCCCTTGGCAACACAAATAAGGGCTTATATTTATGTTCATTAAAAACACTGTGTCACTCTGCAGTGTTAGTTATAATGGTTTAGAAATGGATATTTAAAAGTGCAGACTTGGGAAACTTCTTGCAATCTTGTATTTTAGAGAACAGTGTCATGACTGAAATTTCAAAAATATCAAAAAAGCACTGGTTTTTAAAGCACATGGTTGTCAGTAGATGGCTTTAGCTACAGTAGATTTATATTACTGACTGTCAATTTGCTGATTCTCTTTGTCACACTAACAACCAGCGGTTTTCATGATTTTCTTCACATTTCATGTACACACATCTGTGGATATCACAGGTAGAGATATTTAAAATTAGAAAACTACATGTTCCAGAAGAAAGAGATCCTATCCCAGATTACTTCTGGGCAAGGTTCGCACTCCTTATTACCCTCATTGACAAAATAAAATATAAAATAAAACAAAAATGAAAGAATATAAAATAAATAAAGCTATCTTTTAAAACTGAAAAGGAAGAGAATGTATATCAAAAGTGCACTTTACCTTATGTATTTTCATTCATATGTAGTGAAAATCTTGCATAAACAATATAAAAGTGATAGAAATATATAAGCATCTTATCCTTTCCTTACACAAAATATATAAGAATTCTTCCAAATAGGCATTTTTTTTGAGAGACAGGATCTTGCTGTGTTGCCGAAGCTGGAGTCAATGACTACTCACAGGTGCAAAAATCATAGTGCACTGAAACCTCCTTGAACTCCTGACCTCAAGGGATCTTGTCACTTCAGCCTCTTGAGTAGCTGAGACAACAGGCACACACCATGATGCCCAGTCCAAACAAAAAAAAAGATTTTTATGAACAACGCCATACCTCTGTGCCAGCAGGGCTGGTAATAGTGGGGGAAATTCTTTCTCTTTATCTTGTATGTAAGAGGGCTGTTTTGTTTTGTTGTTTTTTTTTTTTTTTTTTTCCTCTTTCTAAATAAGTATCTACCCTGTTTGTCATTGCTTGGGTTACATTATAAACCAAGACAAAGTCAAACTGTAAAAGTCGGGAAAAGAAAAGACATTAGGACTTTTTCTTAGGAGGTTTTCCTAAATTAGGCTCTACTTTTATATGTAAGAAAATAACCTCATTTGTGTCTGAGATGCATAGTCACAATACAGTAGATCATGCTGTCAGGAGTTTTGTCTGATGGCTTTAAATTCATATTTTTCTAATCTTAACTCTCTTCCCCCCACCCTCTTTGTGTGGACTGATCCTGGGTGTTTCTGCTGGCGTCTGGATGGGAACCTAGGGGGCTAGATGTTTCTCTGTGGTGCTATCAGCACATGTCATCTTCACTATCCTTTGGGAACATAATATGGCTCATAAACATGGACAAGGTGCTTCAGTTGATCCCGATTATCTACTTTAGGATTAGGATACCCTTGCTGAAGAGCAAGACAAATTTATAGGCTACTGTGGGCACAGTGTTTCGCTAGGTATTTTATCAGACTATTTTGACCCACTACCTTAACGTTTGGTTCCTGGGATGGCCTTGGACTCCATTAAGGTAAATGGTCAATGCAAAAGCCTGATACTCTCCCATGCAAGCTCTGAATGGCTGCAGGATGGTTTGCTGAAACCCTCAATATAAAACAATGTTATCCTGGTGGAGTTACTGTGACAACAAAAGGAAAACAAGCCATCATTACTCTACTATGGAATATTCCTTTTGTGTGTGTGTAAATTATAAATATTACTTTTTCTCCCCACCTTCAGTTTTTAAAATGTGGTTTCACATTTCATTTAATGCTAAATGGTTCATTACATAGAGTAGCAACTCAGTTCTCTTATTATGGTGTTATCTTTCACTTTGTCAAAATATGTCTACTTGATAAGAAATCTGACAGAAGTTGCTTATGATGGGATCACTAACAGCCATCAGTTTCTCTCCAGCAAATGAAACTGTAACCATGGTGACGGCCTTTTTTTTGCCAGAATGAAAATGAGACAGCACTCTGCTGCAGCCATTAGCAGAATACACAAATGTCCCTCAAGGCAAACATCTAAAGCAAATGGACTGCAAAGGAAGGAGCACTAATTTCTATTTATTTAGGATTTGTAAACCTAGCAGAGCAAGATATTAACAAAGGAACAAACAAAGAAAGCTTAAAAAATCCCTGCTGTTTGTGTTTTTCTTTTGGTTTATGAAACTCCTTGTTTCAAATCAGAAATACTCCGGTTTGATTTTCCTACTCTAGTGTTGAATAATGCCGACAATGTGCCTTTGACTCTCCCCCCAGGTGTTTCCTGAGTTTTCCTTCCCCCTGGCAGAAAGAGGAAAAGAGAACTTAATCAATCAAGTAGAAAAAGTACTTTAAATGATAAGGAGTTTCTCCTCTCTTCTTTTAAATGTATATTTTAGGGAAAACTATCAAAAACGAAATACAAGATGTCGCTTTTCATATACTTTAATTTTCAAAGGGGCATGTTCATTCTGATAAGGTGCATAGAAGCTGATAATAAGTCTATTCTAACACTATCAGCAATCAGCCACAGACTGTCAAAGACCTTTCAAGTGTCAGACCCTTCTCACTGTCTTCTTATTCACCATTAGACCATCTCACTAGAAACTACTTAGTGCATGCAGATATTCTTTTGACAGATGTGGCTTAGGTGAAGTTTCTTTAGCCATTTATGATATGAAAAATGATTTTCTTTAACTGTCTTACAACTAAACCAAAATATTATTTTAGAATAATTTATTGATCTCTGTCTCTCTTTCTTTCTCATTCTCTCTTAAAAAGCCTTTTCTCTCCCTCTCTTTCCCTCCTTCTCCTTTCCTTATTTCTTGAATTATTCTAACAATTGAGCAAAAATCCCTTTCAATATTCAGTTTATTAAACTGACTGATTCAGTTTATTTGCTAAAAACACCAACTTAATTTTTAATTTACAACTTGATCAGAAGAGCAACTAACTTCAATAGTGTTTCACAAAGGCTTCGGGAAACTTCCTAAAGGCTAATTAATGTACACATTCTTGCAGAATCCCCACTGCCACCTCTAGAAAGGCACAAAATTATCAGCTTCAGGTAATGACATTTTTGCCCAATATTTTATTCAGAAAATCCAAGTTTGTAGATTCTGAAGCATACCAAGGGGGTCAATCTAAAAACGTGTGGCTATATTTTTATGGTTATGCTATGGAATTTATCAGTGACTGCTACAGTGCAGATACTCTGCATACCCATCTCTGGAGTGTGTTGTTCTTTAATTTCCAGTTGTTTCTTTGAACAGGTCTCAGTTTGCTGTACATTTAGTTTTTCTTGCCAATGTTCAACATCTTCCTCAGGGCACTGTGGATTGAAGCTAAGCTGTTTTGAGCAGGTGCAGTCAGAAACTGGCCACTGGCCAGATATTCACCAACTCATTCTTATGCTCTTTTTTTTTTTTTTTTTTTGAGACAGAGTCTCCCTCTGTTGCCCGGGCTGGAGTGCAGTGGCAGGATCTCAGCTCACTGCAAGCTCCGCCTCCCGGGTTCACGCCCTTCTCCTGCCTCAGCCTCCCCAGTAGCTGGGACTACAGGCGCCCGCCACCTCGCCCGGCTAGTTTTTTTTAGTAGAGACGGGGTTTCACAGTGTTAGCCAGGATGGTCTCCATCTCCTGACCTCGTGATCCGCCCGTCTCCGCCTCCCAAAGTGCTGGGATTACAGGCTTGAGCCACCGCGCCCGGCCTCATTCTTATGCTCTTAAACTGCAAGACCTCTAAGGGTCATCACAATATCTCCAAAAGTGATGGAAGCAACAGGAAAAGAGGTTTAGGCATTGATTTTGAATCTGGGGAAAAAGTTTTGCTTGGAAGGCTTCCTTTCCATAGTCATTCTTTAATTTTTACTGAGCCAATGATAAACTAATTTATATCTCTAGTTTGAAACTTATTTTGTGAAGTGTTTTATGAAAAATATTTGTATATTAATTCACGAAATACACACTGAGTGCCTTGTCTATGTAAGACATGATTTAGACTCTAGCATATGAGATGTGATTTGTATATAAATAGCTATATAATACCATATTAATAATAAAAATAATAATAACAGTCAATATTTGTTAGGTGTTTGACAAGTACCTGGATCCACCCTTGAATGACAGTGGAAACAGAAAAGATGGATTGGAAGCTAGAAATATGAAGAGTTAGAAAAAATTATATCCCATATATCCTTCTCCTTTATAAGAAAGGAAGAAGAGTCAGATATATCTTTGAGATTTTAGTATTTCCCAGTCAAATATAAAATATAATTATCATATTGTATTAGTCTGTTCTCATGCTCCCATAAAGACCTGCGGAAGACTGGATAAATTATAAAGGAAAGAGGTTTAATTGGCTCAGAGTTCCACAGGGATAACTGTGCCTCGGGAAACTTATAATTATGGTGGAAGGGGAAGCAAACACATCTTTCTTCACATGGCAACAGGAAAGAGAAGAATGAGTGCCCAGCAAAGGGGGAAGCCCCTTATACAACCATCAGGTCTTGTGAGAACTCACTTACTATCACAAGAAAAGCATGGAAGAAACATGCCTCCATGATTCAGTTATCTCCACCTGGTCCCTCCCACGACACATGGGATTTATGGGAACCACAATTCAAAATGAAATTTGGGTGGGGACACAGCCAAACTACATCATATATATTATTTGGTCCAGGAGTGTCCTATGTGGTGTAATGTTAAAATGCTCAGGCCAGTGTTTAGACAATTACTAGCTGTACATGTGGACAAGTTGATGCCATTTAAGCTCAGTTTCCTCACTTGTTAACTGTGTAGAGTGTTTACTTGTTGTCTGCAGGGCGTTGGTTTCAGGACTCCCCAAAGATGCCAAAACCCATGGATGCTCAAGTTCCTTATATAAAATGGCATAGTATTTTCATGTATCCCATGCACATCATCCTCTAAACTTTAAATCATCTCTAGATTACTTATAATACCTAATACAATGTAAATGCTATGTAAGTAGTTGTTACAATGTATTCTTCTTTATTTGTATCATTAGTTATTGTATTTTGTGTGTGTGTGTGTGTGTGTGTGTGTTTTCTCTCAAATACTTGTGATCCTTGAATGGTTGAGTCTGTGGATGTGGAACAGTTCAGAAGGCCTGACTGCATAAAAGTCACTGGTGTTTAGTGAACATCCAATGAATGTTAGCTCTTATTATTTGTTAGGAGAGTGGATTGTGACAAAGTTTAAAAGGTACTGTTTGCATTGTCAGCTGAGCACTTTCCACAGTGATTCTTTGATTAATTAAAGGTCATCTAATCAGCTCTACTCAAAGTGATGTGATAAGGAGTTTTTACTGCAGGATGTGACAACACACTGCTTCCTTCATCCACAGAGGAGATCTCAGTAGAACCAAGCAGTGCGCTCAGTGACTGAGTTGTTTTGTGTTCTAGCTTGTGGACTATGAACAAACAGGCCCTCCACCCATAGCCAACCCTTCCATGGTGTACACTTTACATATCACTGATCTCCATATTAAATAAAAGAAATTAAAAACAGAAAATTAATGTCTAAAATATGCCCATTAGGACATGCTTACTCCACCTTGTAAACCTTTGACTTCTCTCCTGTAGGATAAGCACAGGGAGGTCCAAAATGAGGAACAAAGAAAATGGCACTGTGACTTTATCTGTCATTGGCCAATCCAGTCCCCTGAGCCTAAGGGTCTTCTTTTTTTTTTTTTTTTTTTTTCTGGGTGGGTGCTTGACCACCAAGCCTTGGTCACGCCTCAGCTAGATGATACTAGGTTAAGCTATTCTGAGAGCCTGTCAGGAATGTTAAGTCAGTTCTGTGAGTATTTCTAGCTGTCTAGTCTGAATCACCTCATGAGGAATATCAAATTTCTAGTGATTTCTTGTATTTCTTATTATTCCAAGGATGATACTAAGTTATCTGATGCTCATCTGAACTCACCACCATGTAGACCTCAGCCTCAAACTCAACTCAGGATAAAAGCTATCTCTACAAGACAACAGGCCTTGCATGCTGGCACTCATTCTGTATTGTAGCTTGAGGACCACTTTTGAAGTGTTGCTGTTGTAATGACTTTGTAAGAAGGTGAATAAACATCAACATGATGCATCTGATTCCAGAGTTCTTAAGGAATGAGCATGCACTCTTTGAGTGCATGACCTAACGCTTTCTTGATTTGTTGCCATTACAGTGCAGGAAACTTCTAGAAGATCTTCCCAGAGGCCAATTCCTATTAAGTTTTGAAATCAGCAGTCCTGTCTCTCAGCCTTTCCAATTCTCCTTTATATAACTCGCCCCATATTTTAGCAATTTCATGTGCAGGAACTACTTTCTAATGATGCCATTTGAAAATCCAATTCACACATAACTATAAATGATCATTTATAGAATTTATGGAAAGTGCTTGCTTTCTCAAAAGCAACTAAAAGTAGTGGATAAACATGTCTCTAATGATGGTATTACATGTACCATCATTAAAATACTTTAGAGAAAAATCAACTCCCAAGTGTCCCTAAAATCACCATCCATTCTTCTTAGCCATAAGGCCACTTTGACAATGTACATGTCAGGATCTCTCAGCTTAATATGATGGGAACAGAGAAAACTAAAGGCAACTAATTTACTTGTGAGCACTTGCTCTGATTCCTACTCTACTAAATTGACTAGTCATGCAAAAAATAGGATTAACTCTCCAATTAGGAACTCGTAAATTTTTAAACAATTTGAGCCTGCCTCTATAAGGAAGTTATTAATAAAAGAAGCCATTATATTCAAAATAGACAGTAGTAAAGTTGGGAACTTCCTTCTTCATGGAATTACATTTTCACTCACCTAAAAGCAATACCAAGCTTCCAGCTTTCAAAATAAATGAAGGCTACTCAATAAGCGCCTAACACCCATAAAAATCTGAGCCAAGCGAGTGTTATTTCAGGTTGGTATTTATCCCAGGAGTGAAGTTTTATGGGAAGCATGTGAGATGCATGAATATGTTTCAATGCATATCATATTTATTAAAATTTTTTAGCATCTTTATGTTTTTCTTGGCAACTTAGAAAGTCATCTTTCAAGTAAATTAAGTTACAAATGTAGAAAAATAATGTATATTTAGTTTATATTTCTTAGTAGTGAATATTCTCTTTTAACATTTATTTCTTCTTTATAATTATTGGCTTTATTCCTAATCTTAAAAGGCCCACAGCCTTTACCTCTTGGTTCCTTGGTGGTAAATATTCACAATGAGAGTTTAGTGATCTCAAAACCTAAGTGAGCCAAGGTTTTCAGAAGTTGAGTATGAGACAGACCTTATAGCCTTGCGCTCCCCACTTTTGCAACATCTTAGGTTTTTCTGAGTCACGGGGAAGATTGGAAACTCATGGCAAAATTTCAGCCTCTTTTTTATCTCTAGTTTCCCAACACCGTGCTTGTACAATTATAACAAAGACTCTTCCCCCTGCTTTAATTCAGATCAACTCCTTCCTGTACTTGGGTACATTTCTGCTGTACTTGGGTACATTTCTGCTGGTGCCTAAAGATAAATGTCCCCAGCTCCTGAATTATGGTCTTCTCCCCTTAACATTACTAGTTTTAAAGAATGAGGTTAAAAAAATAATAATAAAATAAAAAACACACCTCATATAAGAATTTTCTTAATCAAGGAAAAACAAGGGTGCATTGTTATCCAGTCTTCCTGCTCGCAAATGTCATAACTGGTCCAGTTAAACTGCAAATAAAACATTTTATTTGAACTTAGAGGCGCTACAGTATTTCCTTTAATTTTATAGGTCATATTGATGACATTGTTGGATAGAATTTATGAAATGCTTTAAATAATGACAGGTTACCATTTTTCAAACGTTTACATTTTGTTAATAATTTCACTTAACATGAAAGAGCTGGAAAAACTAGAATTAGTTGAAAATATTTTTGTTCATGTTTTTGAGAGCCATAATAGGATTCATTTCTAACTTCCAGTCACTATGTATGTAGCTATCTGAGCATGTTACCCATTAATGTACTTCAAATAAAGCATCCCTCTTCCACACACTGTTTTATAAAAACTTGAAATAACCTTTCTTAAAATAAAAAGTAAAAAGAACTGTAAGGAGGGGTCAATTTTTGTCACAAACTTTATGAATTGTTTAGAGATATATTAAAATATTGCAATAATTCACATATTAGCTTTCAAATGTTCCTATTTCCAATTTGTGAGTCTAGATTGTTCCCTGTGCTTTGCTTCTTTGGGTTAAAATGTATGGTTATTTTCCTTAGACCAGCTACCTCTGACTCTCACATGATCAGGAAAATCCTTCCTGATCCCCTGGAATATTTTCTCACAGGAATGTACTATATCTAGGTAGATGAATTTCAGGAAGAAAATACAGCTCGTCTATGACTCAAAAATATTGCTAATTCTTGATTATTGAGGCTTTTCCTTGACTGGATGATGAAGATGGTAGACTTGTAATAACCTTCAGAAACAAGAGCTCTTGAGAAGGGTTATATAGTATATGGGACTTGCTGCTTTCCCACATGGGCACTGAAAATATGTAAAATTGGACTCAGGGATTAGAACAATAAAATGATTAAAGAGTGAAGACCCTATTAAGGTCACAGCATAGCACTGGTTATGTAAAATATCTTTGAACCTTGGAGATTTCTTTGCTTTTTTCCATTTTTTCTATTTCTATTCTCACATTTCCTAGAGCTATGAGATGATCACATTGTAACTGAGCACATACACCTTATTCTCGAAAGGTTGACACCAGGAACTCTTCAGAGTACTTATCATCACTTAGGGAGAGGTGGAAAGATAGTGGAGAACACTAGAGTTTATAAGACTCACTATGAAAAATGCCAACTACTTCTCATGATATTCCTTTTAAAAACATGTCATCAAATATCTGGTAACTACTGAGTTAAGTGACTTGAGAAATAATTTTCTAGACTAATTAGGGACTATGATAGATAACACAGATTTCCTAGCTCTTGGTTCACTCCTCTCACCAGTGATATAAATGGTACAAATATAGTGTTTTGAGTGTTCAGCAAAGAAGAGACCAATTCCTTCTGGAAGTGAATTTGGTATTTGAAATGGAATAGATAAAGAACTGGTAGGAAAATGCAGAAGATAATCCATTCTAGGGAGAAAAAACAGCATGAACAACTGCATAACAGAGGGTGCTCAATAATACAAATTTTGGAAACAGCGATATGCAGTAGAAATACTTTAAATAGTAGAGAAAAATTTGAATTTTAGTTCTACCATGAACTTTGAGACATTGGACTTGTTTTTAACAACCTAAGGCTTCATTTATAAATTAGATGCAATTTCATCTTCCTTTTAGAGCTTTTACCAGCATTAAATAAATAGTGTTTGTATAGTACCTGGTTCATAGTAAATGCTCAATAAACCATAGTAATCTGTTAAAGGATTTTTATGCAAGGCAATGATATAATTTGAGCTACCTTTTATTTCTGAAGCACAAATTCTTTCTTAAATGAAAGGAGAGCAAAAGATACTTTTCCTGATGTTGAGCTTCATAGAAAAATATTTAAGTTAGGGCTCAGATCAACTCCAACCTGTACTTGGGTACATTTCTGCTGGTGCCTAAAGATAAATGTCCCCAGCTCAAGTATGATTCATCCCATATAGTAAACGGCTAACTGCATTTTATGCCCAAAGATTTAAGACCCAAAACTTCAATGATACTATTATTATGGTGAACTTTTGTTGTATAACAATCAGTGCTTAAAGTAAGAAAGGACATGAGAAGAACTGTGTCTTTTTTTCAGTTAAGTATTAAATAAAGAAATGAGATAGTTCTCTTATGAAGTTATAAAAGCAAGTTTAAACATCAGAATTCATTTCTGAGGTTATTTAGTCTAAATCCATTATTTTCCAGTGAAGAGACTGAGGAACAAGAAAATGAAGAGAGTACCGTCTGTATTCATTCTTAAGAGCATGACGACCCTTGAAAATTTTCATTAGTTAATGTAAAAATAAGAAATTTTAAAATGATGGGAGCTTTTGTGCAGCAAAATGTATTTATTTAAATATTTAACATTATTATTTTATGCCAAATATTTATATAATAATAATAATATTGAAGGACATCATGATTTTTACTAACCTTATTGAACAGCATATTAAATAATCAACTACTTGTCATGATATTCCTTTTAAAAACATGTCATGGCTCTTTAAATCAAATATCTGGTAACCACTGAATGAAGTAACTTGAGAAAGAATTTTCTAGACTAGTAAGAGACAATACTAGATAACACAGGTTTCCCAGATCTTGGTTCACTACTCTCTCCAATGCCTCCAAATGTAATTTCTTTTAAGAACCTCATTATAGGATCCAGGAAAATAAATTCAATATTTCTGTGTTCTTTCCCAGTCACTTTTTAGACATTCTGCTTCTGAACAAAATTTTCCCATGTTAAGGAAGGTAGAAGGCAACTAATAAAACATTTTAAATATGTCAATATCCCTACCTGATGATCATTCTTTGAATGTTTTGTAGGGGGAGTAGAGAATGTAATAAAAAATGTTGGTTATCTCCATATTTTATTCATCCCGTTTTGGCCAATGATATTTCATCGATATATATACATATGTATATATTCACCAGCTATGTCCATGTGCGTATACACACACACACATGCACACACACACATACACACACACATATATATAATGATTTTTTTAATATCCTGATCAAATATTGTGTTTGTGTCTCCAGGTATGTGTGCGTGTGTGTATTTGTAGCAACTTCAGTGGTATATTTGACCTTCATTGTTCCCTCTAAACGATCATGTTGAATGTGGAAATGATGAAATGAAGTTTGCAGAAGCTGTAGTTTTGCCCAAGATTAGTTTGCTGAATTTTGATTTCTTTACCTCACATAACATTTTTGTTGACTTTAAAAGAAGCTTAATGGGTAGAAGGGCTCTAAAGGGATTAAAGAAGAATATGAATTCTTCCCAGAAGTTTTAAATCATATTTTAGTTGCTGGGAAAAAATATAGGTCTGGACTTGAATAGTATTATACTACAAAAATATTTCAACAGAAGTGTGGAGTTCATCAAAATTACAAAACACATATTGCATCCCTTCAAAGATGTCTTCTAACTGCTAGCTAGATTTCATATTAGATAGTTAATTGTAAATCAGGAATTTTTGTTGTTGTATCCTTCCAATTGCATTAGTAGCTGATGACATAGTCTCACTAGTTATACTGTATTACTTAGAAAAAAAAATCTCTACAGAAATATTTTCCTGACTGGGCACAGTGGTTCATGCCTATAATCCCAGCACTTTAGAAGGCCAAGCCAGGTGAATAACTTGAGCTCAAGAGTTCAAGACCAACCTGGGCAACATGGCAAAACCTTGTCTCTACTAAAAGTACAAAAAAATTAGCCAGGCGCGTGCCTGTAGTCCCAGCTTCTCAAGAGGCTGAGGTGGGAGGATCACCTGAGCCCGAGAGGTTGAGGCTGTAGTGAGCTGTGATCATGCTGCAGCACTCCGGCCTGGGTGACAAGAGTGAGACCCTGTCCCACATTAACACACGAGCTAAATAAATATATTTCACTAATTTACTCATTTCTACTGATAGAACACTAAATTAATCCTAATATGTCATTTTCATATCTATTTGTGTATTTTTCCCTTAGAATGTTTTTTCCAACAAAATTTCTCAATCTGACGATAATCAATGAAGAGGCAACTACAGCCTTAAAGTACACCCTAACCATGTTGAGATATGTCTTTGCCACACATTCTTCATATAATCTCTTCCTATGTGAAAGAAAGAAAGAAATGGCTAATTTTATATTTCCTAGAGAATAACATACATATATTAACTCTTTGAAATATATAATTTAGAAATGATCATTTGAATGATGCCAGTGCAATCATGGAGCTCCTTAGCACACATGGAACATGGTGATTAGGCTGAAGTATGGATTAGAAAGCCTGTTGTGCAGGGGTGACTCACTGTTCCCCTTCTTATGAAAGAAAGAAAATGCAGTCTTTACTCAACACTCAAGAGCTATACTCCAATTGCATGAAGATGAAGTCCTGCAGTTATTTTCTTAACTTCCTCAACCTTTCCCCATTCACTGTCAATGACCCAATTGCCATCATTCTTAAAGGATAAAAGCTCCCCCACTTTTAACACATTTTTTCTCGTGCCTTCTGATTCTCTCCTCCCTAATGGTCCATGCATCCCTTACAATTTCTTTTGGGCAGGTTTTCAGTCCTTCTCAGTCAGACCCAGTTCTGGGCTGGAGGATTAGATCCAGAATACGTAGGAGCAAGGGCATTCCACCTGATGCCAGAGAAATAAAATGGATCCTAAGCATCTATGTTGAACAATTATATACAAACAAATTTCATAAACTAGAAGAAATGGATGCATTCCCAGATACTTGCTACCTACGAAGATTGAGTCATGAAGAAATAGAAAATCTGGCTGCTTACAAATCTTCTGCAACTATATAATATCAATAGAGTGCCTTCCACCTTTGTAGTTTTCAGTGACATTATAAATGTGTCATCCAATTGCCTTAACCTCAGTGGGTTCCCTGTATTAGGAAAAAATGGATCTCAATCAGTGTGAAAGTTGATTATGAGGTAACATGTGAACACTTCTTGAAAATTGAAGAAATGGTTAACTTATGGTGTAAGTATGTATGAAACAGTATACGACTTTTGGCAGAAAATGGAATTGCATCAAATGTTAGGTATCCCTTGAAAATTTACATAAAGCAACAGGCATAGTATGACTACTGAGCCAAATATTATTTTGAGGTTTTCAAGATGCATGTTTACTTTCATATCATGGGGTTTAAGCAGCTAAAACTGTTTGTAGACTAAGAAAGGTTTTAGGTTAAGAAAAGGCATTTAACACAGATGAAATCTGACTATATGAAAAGAGAATGCCTTCACAGTTATACACATTGAAGGAGAATTAAGAGACATGGCCCACCTATTCTGATTTGTAATAAAGTTGCAAGCTTCATGATTCAGTCAGGCTTATGCTCCTGTTCTACAAATCCCAGGTCACTAAGGAGCAACTCAGGTGAACAGTTTTAGTCACGGTACAGTTGTTTGTTTCGTGAGTACTTTGTGTTAGAGGACTATGTGGGGATTTACAGATATCTCTGAATATATTACTTCCAAACATCAGAAGTCTGCTCTCTGTGGAAATAATGGGGTAGAGTCTGAAAATGGGTTGCCTTCTGACAATTAGACGGGACCCTAGCCTAACAGATTGCAGCAGAAATATTCAAAATCAACGTGTGCATGTAAGATTTGATACCAAAAAGGAGAGGTGAAAATCCTCAATGAAAACACAGAAAATCTAGAATCAGATAAATAAATATGGACAACATCCAGATAAATCTTTTCTAGGAAGATTAGCCTGCCAGTCTGATCTTCATTTTCACGATTGTGAAAACGTATGTGTTAAACCAGTGTTTCTCAAAACATAGCCTGCATCCAAATCACATAGAGAGGTGGTTAAAACACAGAACTCTGAACTCCACCACCAGAATTCTTGATTCCGTGGGTCTAGAGTGAGGCTTGAGAATTTACATTTTCAACAGTTTCCAAGTGGTGTTGATTGATGCTCCTGTTCCCACAATCACACTCCAAAAACCAATGCATTAAACCAGCAGAACCTGCTGCTGTTAAGTATTTAAATCAAATAAGTATCTCTCAACTACTTTATTTCTTGTTTCCAAGAACCTGAGGAATATATTATGCCTAGACGGAAGAAAATATACTGTACAGATCAATGTAAGTCTTCACTTGGCATTTATGTTTAGCAATGTAAGTTGATAATTCGTTTTTCTGGGTTTATACTTCAGTCTATTGTGAGCAAGGGTGTATCTAGGATTTATTAGAGCTGAATTTACACAATTGCTTGGGAGGAATCTTTACGGAAAAGAATATAAAGTTTTGAATAAATTTCTTAGGTGTGAAGGTGAATCTACATCTAGAAAATAAACCACAACAGATTATAAATGGAAAAAAAGCTTGTAAGTACCACAAACATCACAAAATTCAGATGAATGGTCTAGCTGCTGCTTCTGTACACTTACTCTACTAGCTGCACACTGCTGGTGCTGGGTGCCATAGTGCACATTTGTGTGGAGATACAGCCTCAGGTCCTGCACTTCGATTATGAAATCCACTGAGTCAATGCAGGCGGTGGTTAGAATATCACTGGAAGCTTTTCCTACTTGCACAGCTAGCAGTAGTAACATAGCAATGGCACCAAACCATCTAAATATAATTGTACTCTATCCAAACTAAATACATTCCCAACTCAGTTTTGCCTTGACACTATTCCTAAAGTGGTCCAGGGACCACTCCAATGCCACTCAACGACACTGAGGAAGTATTATACAAATGGAAGAGACAGTGGTCTCAGCCAATTGTAAGTAAAGGTGTGATCCCGTGAATCCATTATTAGACTCCTATTAGACATGGGCTTAGAAGGGCCCATGTTATTTAAGGACCCTGAAGCTTGAGTTTCTTTAATCTCCCAGCAAATCCATGGGAAGAAAGAGAAGGAATATCTGAATCTGATTAAATCTAGAATCCTAACGATTTCCAGTGGTTGGGTTTACAAGGCTGAGGGTTAGAGATTGGCCAGCATGGATTCAACAAGATAAAAACCATACTTGCAGCCCATTGGTAGCATATTCTGCATCACAAGCACAACATGTCTAAATTTGTAGAAATTCTACCAGCCTTTGACACTTCATTACCTGGGACATGTTCCAGTTTCCCCCTTTTGTTCTACACCTGGCTTCTCTTCTGGATGTGGGCAAAGAAGTAATAGGAAAAGACATGAATACACCAAGAAAGTGAAAGGCAGCTTTGCAAAGTGATCTCCATGGCAGTGGGTAGGTCAGAAGAAGGCAAGTCATGGAGTTGAATGACCTGGGTCTGAATTTTTGCTCTTTACAAGCTGTGAGCCTTGGCCAAGCTAACCCCTCTATACCTGAGTTTGCTTAATAGTAAAACAAAAACAATAATATTACCTTCTTCATAAGGCTGCCATAAAGACTAAATGAGCTAATATATGCAAAGCATGTACAACAGTGCCTGACATACAGTATCACTCAATAAAAGTTAGCTATTATTATTTGGAAAGTAAAGGCATTTAAAATGTGATTTCCAAAGCAGTAGCAGAAAAGATTTTTGGACTTATTTCCACTCTCCTCTTTTAATACTAAAATTAGCATGCTTCCAAGTCCAGTTCCTGGGTAACTGCTGTTGCTATTCTAGGCCATCTGTGATCTTCAATAGCACCACGTTTGGCGTTTCCAAACCGCAGCTATATCCCGTCACAACTCCTAGTGATCTGTTGTCTGTTTATTTGCAGAATTGGTCATAATTTGGTCCTTTTTGTATAAATTGTCTACATTAGCTCTTAAAATTCTGCAGTTGTCTACCAGGGTGCCAGCATTTGGATGGGTGTTATAACACTACATTTTCTCTTCATTACAAGTCCTAAAAATAGGGTGCCACTGACTAACGTTTTCAGCCTTCACAGCAAGATTTGGTTTGTCAGGAAATGGTGTGGGAGTAGTTCTCATATGCACTGAAGGTGCAAAGTGCAAAACAAAAATAACTCAACAAGAGTTTAACAGCCCTTCTTTACGTACGTTATTTACAAAGGCCACAATCTGGAGTTTCAGGCAGAGCCTTGGGAAGCTTGGGAGACTCTTCTGGAAGAGGAAAAGCTGCCAGTTACACAAAAGGAAAGATGAAATGGAAAAAGACAAGTTTTAATTTGCTATCTCTGCCCTCTTCATTAGTATTCAGGCATCAGTAGAACTTTGAATTTAGTTGAACTTGGAAGGATTCCTCAATAATATAATGCCTAAAACCATATGGAGAAACCTCTAAACTATTCTTGCTTTCACTTCTATACGTACAATTTCCCCCATCTCTCTAGTGGGCGGCTATGTCTTATTTTCTTATAGGAAACAAGACATGTTGTATTAGAGAGTCTTAATTGCTTTTTCACTTTCTGTGGCTTCATAATGTTTAGTAGCAAATATTTTGCAAACATTGAGACACTTCAGAATTATTATTTCTACCCTTCAATAGAAATTCTAAATATATTCAGGAGGCAGGAGAAAAATAGTTGTCTTTATTAATAGGATTTCAATACAGAAAACAGTAAGCCATGATGTTGGATGCATTCTTTATTCCAGATCTAACAAACATATTCTTGATAAAGCTAAAAGTCATAGATGAAAATAATTAAATTATTTTGCTCCTTTTAAAAATACATTGCCATTAGTCATTCTATCACCAACTTAGAAGAGAACTCTAGCACATTGCATGGCATTGGGATGAATTCCTTATTTCCATGCCAATGAAATATTGTCACAAACACCTTGTTCAGGCAAAAGAAGATTTAGAATAGCTTCGCTTTATCACAGCTTGCAATGTACTTTTGGAGTTAATAGAATCACACAAACGAAATAACCAAAGAGATTTCCTCCTTTGCACTTTTTGAGGTGCTTTCTCATCAAAAGTTTTTCAGTGTTACAGGATGGAAAACTTTCTCTTTGTACTTAAAAATCAGAGAGAGAAAAACACACACTATTTTATTTGAAAAGCAAAGCTGATGATGGATTAAAACAGATGTAGAGTGTTTGCAGTTATATAAGACTATTAGGGACCCTGCTTGTTCTGGTTTTTGTAATTTGTCCGTGTCCTACTTTATATAACTCAATCCATTGTGAGTCAAACATGAAATAAGTGAATACAGTATTCCATATTTCACTTTGTCAGCAAATTAAAAAAAAAAGGGAGGTAAGACAAACACAACAGTCATCATGGTTCTTGAATACAAAACAAAGCATTCTTCAAATCCCAGGGACCTGTAAGAAAAAGAAGGTTAAGGAGATTTTTCTTTAAACAATGAGCAGATGTGTTTGTTACTGTTGATGGACAAGCTTATCCATTTACTTCAATTAATAACAAGAGTGAACACATCAATACGTAAGCTTGTCCTGATGCCTTGATTTTTTTCCTATTTGACAGGTAATAGTGGGGCTGGGAAAATGTCACAACAGTTTAGTCCTGCCTCACTGGCTTTAACTAGTTCAGTGACAATGGGAATGCATCTTGCTAAGATTCCTTATGATTCATAATAACGCTGCATCTGTCGACCCTTACAGAGGGTTTAAAATCTGTGACAATTAACGGCATAAAATCAGATCTTTTTATGGGTTACTCATTTGGGCACTAAGTAAAATCAAGTTAAAATATTTATGAACAGTATGAAAATGTGGAAACTTTCTTTAGGAACCTGTCTTTTCACATTGAGTTATAAATGAAACCAACTATGTTTGACAAAGAAAGGCCATTTCGTCATACGGCCGAGCTACTAACGCCTTCCTACGTTCTAAAAGATCTTTTCTAAAATCTAACAGATTTTGCCAGAGAAACTCTAGTGAAAGCCAACGATCTCACACATTTTAGCATATAAGAGCAAATTATGCCTCCAGCAATGTTGACAATGGTTACCAAAATATAATCATATCAGTATATTGCTTCAGTGCTAGCTGAGTCAATAAATAAATGTTTTCCTTTGAACAGTAAAGCTTGAATGATTAATAACTGCATGGAATGGGGAGGGTGAAATTGGCATTTTTTTAGAGGAAAATGAAAGCCATTTATACTATTCCAGTGGCAAAGGGTTTAGTACAGGAACCAGCCTCACATGCTCCATAGAGGTGTGGCAGAACTCGGAGAATGCTCAGAGTGCATGGGCGAATAACATGATTTTTCAGAGCAGGAGCAACATATTCACATCTGTCTCCACAGCATCTAGCACAACCCCTTTCACATATAGGGAACTCGACATGGGTTTTCTAGGAAGCAACATTCTTCTAGACCACTCCCAGCAATCCAGTTAACCGAATGTCTCTAAGACTAAATGCATGAAATGTAAGGCTGGTAGGAGGCTTGGAGGACAGCCTTACTTAGCTCTCCCCAAAACTTATCTTCTCACAACTGTGTAGTCCCTCCCAAATTCTGTGTTTTCACCTCCGTGAGGCCCTCCCTGATACCCCTGAGTACCCCAAAAATGAATCACATATTCCCTTGTTTCTTTTACATTGGTGCCTGTATTAATTCTGTTTGTCTCTGTAATCCCACTTGAGGTCTATAGATGCTTTCTCCTGTTTATCTTTGAATCATCTGATTTTAGAAACCAGCATGTCTCTAGTCCTGAGTAAATGTTTGAATTGTGTTGAATTGTTGATGCCAAGCCTAAGTTCTTTAAACGAACTTGTCACATTAGAGCTAAAGTTTCTAATTTTGCTTTTAATTGGCACATACTAATTATACATATTTACGGGGTACAGTGTGATGTCTGAATACATGTACACACTGTAGAAATCAAGTCAGAGTATTTAGCAGATCCATCACCTCATGCATTTATCATCTATTTGTGTCAAAAACATTCAAAACACTCTTCTTCCAGTATATTTCTTTTTCTGAAATGTCCAGTAAAATATGTTACAGGGAGATGGGACAAAATAGAGTTAAAACAGCTGTTACAGGTCAAATTGTGTCCCACCGACCACCTCTATAATTAAAAACCTCTTACGTGAAAGCATTAATCTGTAGTACCTCAAAATATGTCTTTATTTGGCAATAGGATCTTTGTAGACAAAGATCAAGTTAAAATGAAGTCATTAGAGGAGGCCCTTATCCCATATGACTGGTGTCCTTATGAGAAGGGAAAATTTGGACACAGTCACATACAGAGAGAAGATGACATAAAAACTCAGGGAGAAATGGCCATTTCCAAGCCAAACAGAGAGGTTTAGAGTTGATTATTCTACCACAGCCTTCAGAAGGAGCTCACTCTGCCAACACCTTAATCTTAGACTTCAATCCTTCAGAATTATGAGACAATACATTTCTGTTGTTGAAACTACCAGTTTGTGATACTTCATTATAGCATCCCCTGCCAACTAAGACAAGTATCCAATTTCTTTTGTCCATTAAAAAGAAAAACTAGAGAGAAAGTAGTTTGTAATGGCCTGGTGGCATTGTCAGGGAAAGTAGATAATATAAGGACTCATATATGACCTCTACAGAATATTATAAAATGGAAAAGCATGCATTCTTCCCTCTTATAGAAAAACATTATCTTCATGCTATTTCATGCTATTGCTATCTGGCACTAGCTCAGTGTACAAATGCTTTGTGTAATATGAAAATGGATCTTCAAGTAGGATAGAAAATTACATTTGCTATAATCAATCAACCTGCTCTGAAAAATAGATTATTAAAAATGC
Source organism: Colobus angolensis palliatus (assembly GCF_000951035.1). Classification (NCBI taxonomy): domain Eukaryota; kingdom Metazoa; phylum Chordata; class Mammalia; order Primates; family Cercopithecidae; genus Colobus; species Colobus angolensis. The sequence goes on along the minus strand of NW_012123154.1, from coordinate 9,175,366 downwards.
CTTCATTTGATTACTGGGGTGAAAATATAAATAGAAAATAAAAATTCTAAATGCAGTGTAAGTATTGATAATGTGATGACTAGAGGAACTGTATTCATTTCTAACATTAATAAATTTTAAAGTTTTATTAATCCCTACAATAATACAAGTTTGTTATATTAACCATGATTTACTTGGGCTTATCAACACAATGACTGTAAGTTAAACTAAAGGGGTTGCTATTTCTGAAATGAAAATAGAGACAAAGAAACAAAGAAAGGTGTGTTTACTGAGATAACATTTGAGTTGGGATGAGAGAAACAGTGTACAAAAATGCTTATTTTAAAATTATTCATTTAAAATACGTGACATAATGTACCTGATAAGCCAAGGGAGGTTATGTATTAGTCTTTGATTGGTTATACAGTTTTGCTTTTAATAGTTTTAACTTGATTTCAGCCTCAGAGAGTCTAAATTTGTTTTCTTTCTGACAAAACCAAGCTCCCATTCTATGGAAAAAAAACCAAAAAAACATAAAAGTAAGAAAACATAGAGAGCTGTATCAGGGACACAGTAGAATTCTTGACTTTAAAATAGCTCATACAAACCTGCAATAATAAAGCAAAAGAATCACTAGTATCTAGATTGTATTTCGCTGAAAGAAAAATGCCCACAATGTGAACCTCGGTCTACATTACCAACTAAGAACCCAATGTGCCAAGATGTGCTTTTCAATCATTCATTACAGTTGTTTTGTTACTGCCAGATAAGCCATCACTCAGCAAACATAAAATAGAAAAATTAAAAGTAGTTAAGAAAGACCTCTATGATTTTAATAGATTCAAATGTAAAAATATTTATAGCATTCATTCACTGAAAAGTAAAATAATAAGACATGTGTTATCTAGCCTTCTGCCTTCAAAACCACATTCTCATTAATTCAGTAAATGCTTACTGGCCACTAAATGATTTTAGTATATGGTTGGTCATATGCTGTGTTTGTATGTGTTTGCAAATATACTACATAAACTCTTATTTTATTAGAAAATGGGTGCACATTTCTATTTTCAGTTTTTCAAAGTAAATATATTTGCCTTAAACTGCCTCAACTACTTTTGTATATTTCAGAAGTCAATCTAAATCTATTTTAATGAACAGTGAGTGATTCTTATTTCTTATGACTTTATTCTAAGTAAGGGATAGGTAAGAGAATGCAAGAAAACAGTTTGAAGAAGGTATACAGACTGCTGTCGTTAAAATTTTCTTTAAGACCTTTCCAAATTTGCCTCAAGTAATTTTTGCTGACTAAGTTTTCATGCCTGTAAAAAGGATAATTGGACTACACTATCAATGACATAGGTTAAACTAATGGGAGTTGTGAGGACTGATCAGACAGTGACTTAGAGAAACAAAGACCATTAAAGTCTCTTTTCTTTTCTCCTTTAGTCGCACCTACCTCTCCAGAGCACCTCAGCATTGGATCAAAATGCCACACAACTATGTGAACAGGAGTCTCTGGCTTCAACCATGTCCTCCATGCTGCTAGGAAAGCACTTCACAAGTCCTCTATCAGCTACCTTTCCTCTGCTCCTATAGGTTTGCTAAGCCTTTGCTTTTCTTCTCAAAACTATCGTTTCCTCCATTCCCTTTAGTCTCAGATGATTTTTCCTCTACTTTCATCAGAAAAATCAAGACACTAAGGAAGTAATTAAATGTCTTTACCCTATAACTGTAAGTAAATATACTTCTGTATGCATTTTTTCTCTATGCTGAGGGTCCCCAAGACCAATGCACCAATGTTAGGGATGAAATAGAGGATATAACTAATGACTCTTCAGTCATTGAAAGAATACCAGGAGAATATGATGAACAATTTTCACTCATAAATTCAGGAACTTAAAAAGAAGCAGACCAAGCTCTTGAAAAGCACAACCTATAAAAACTCAGCCATGATGAAATAGACAACCTAAACAGTCTTATAAACTTTTTATAAATGAATTGATAATGAAGAACTCTTGAAAAGAAATCTCCAGGTCTGGAAGGTTTTCTTGAATAATTCAGTCAGGTATTTAAAGAATTAACATTAATTTTACAAAACCTCTTCCATAAAATAAACAGAAAGGAATACTTCCCAACTAATCTTATAAGACCTAAGTATTACCTGGATATCAAAACCAGACAAAAAAACAGCACAGAAGAGGAAAACTATAGACCAATATCTCTCATGAACTTAAACCTAAAAATCTTCAACATAATATTAAGAAATCCTATCAGACAATGTATAAAAATAATTATATGCTATGATAAAATGGGATTCATTCCAGGTATGCAGGCTGATTCAATATTCAAACCTCAATGTAGTTTACCATATCAACAAGCTAAGAAGAAAAAAAAAATCATATGATCGTATTAACCGACAGAAAAATAATTTGACAAAATTAGACCTTCATTTCTGATTTAAAAAATAAAACTCTCAGGAAACTAGGAATAGAGGAAAACTTCCCTAACTTAATAAAAAAATATACAAAATGCCTATAGCTAACATCATATTTGGTGAAAGACTAAATGTTTTCTCTCTAAGATTGTGTGATGGTTACTATTAAGTGTCAACTTACAGATGAAAGTATTGTTCCTGGGTGTATCTGTGAGGGTGTTGCCAAAGGAAATTAACCTTTGAGTCAGCGGACTTGGAGAGGCAGACCCAGCCTCCATCTGGGTGGGCACCATCCAATCAACTGCTGACACAGCTAGAATAAAGCAGGCAGAAGGTGGGAGAAACTGACTTGATAACTCTTCCAGCCTTCATCTTTCTCCTGTGCTGGATGCTTCCTGCCTCCAAACATTAGACTCCAAGTTCTTCAGCTTTTGGACTCTTGGACTTACACCAGGGGTTTGCCAGGGTCTCTCCAGCCTTCAGTCACAACTAATGGCTGCAATGTCAGTTTCCCTACTTTTGAGGTTTTGGAACTTGGACTGGCTTCCTTGCTCCTCACCTTGCAGACTGCCTATTGTGTGACTTCACCTTGTGATCCTGTGAGTCAATTCCCCTTAATAAACTCCGCTTCATTTATACATCTATCGTATTGGTTCTGTCCCGCTAGAGAACCTTAATACAAATTGAGAACAAGGTAAGAATGCATACTCTCACCACTCTTATTTGACACACTACTGGAAGTTAGAGCAATAGGAAAGAAAAATGAAATATATACAGATTAAAAAAGGAAAAACTATTGTCTCTGTTTGCAGTTACATGATTATCCGCAGTAGAAAAATCTCAAGAATTCTACAAAAATACCCTCATAAAACTAATAAATGAGTTCAGCAAGTTTGCAGTGTACAAAATCAATATACAAGTATCAATCACATTCTGTATACTAAATATGAATATGTGCCAACCCAAATTTAAAAATCAGTATCATTTCAGTCAGTTCAAAGAAAGTAAAATGCTTAGGTACAAACTTAATGAAACACATACAGGGTCTGCATGTTGAAAATTACCAGCTGCTGATACCAGAAATCAAAGAAGACATAAATTAGTAAAGAGCCATTCTGTGGTCATAATCAGAAGACAATATAGTAAAGTTGTTAACTAGTTTTCTCCCCAAATTTACCTCTAGATTTAATTCAATTTCTGTCAAAATCCCAGCAAGATTTTTAGTAGGCATATGCAAGTTTATTTTTAAATTTATACGAAATGGCATACGTTCTAAAATAGACATAGTAATCTTGAAAAAAATAAAATAGGAGAAATCATTCATTCAGTATTAAGGCTGACTGTATAGCAATCAAAACAGTTTGATTACTGACAGCACAGCAGTCAAGACAGTTTGCTATTTACATAGGAATCGACAGACAGATCAACGGAAGTGGATAGAGGACTGAGAATTAAACCTACACCAATATCTCTAACTGATTTTTGACAAAGGTGCAAAAGCATTTCAATGGAGAAGGATAACTTTTCAACAAATAGTAATTAAATAATCAATTGGATATCTGTAGTCCAAAGCAATTGGATATTCATAGTCCAACAATATGAACCTTAATCTACATCTTATACAAAAATTAACTCATGATGCACAAGGACTTAAATATCCAATGTGAAACTATAAATATTTTAGAAAAATTAAAATATTTGTAATCTAGGGCTAAGCAAACTGTTCTTAGACTTAGCACCAAAAGTGTGATTCATAAAATAAACATTTGATAAATTCCATTTCATCAAAATCCCAGACTTTTGGGTTTGGAAATGCTCTGATAGGAGCATGAAAAAACAAGATACAGACTGAGACAAAATATTCACAAACTAGAAAGGACTAGTCTCTCGAGTGTGTAAAAAACTTGCAAGACTCAACAGTTTAAAAATATATAGAATTATAAGGTGGGCAACAGTCATGAGCACCTACTTACTAAAGCAGATATTCAGATGTCAAATGAACATATGAAAAGATGTTCAACACCATTTCCAATCAAAGAAGAACAAATTTAGACCAGGATATACACTACCTACCTATCTGAATTGTTAAAATAAAAAATAGTAACAACATTAAATGCTGGCAAGATGCTAAGAAACTGGATCGCACATATATTACTGGTATATGGTGGTAATATAAAATGGTACGACCATTCTGAGAAGCAGTCGGTGGTTTCTTATAAAACAAGACAGGCAACTACCATGCTATTCAACAATTTCATTCTTGGACATTTATACCAGAGAAACAAACGTTTAGCTGCCCTTTAGCCACTTAGCCCTCTGGGTTATGAGAGGACTTTCTTGGTATTAGTATTAGTATTGGTATCACGGTGCTGGTGTTCAAGTAACCCTTACTTTACTTGATAATGGACCCAAAGCACAAGAATAATGATGCATGAAATTCACATAAGACAAAGAGAAGCCATAAAACACTTTCTTCGAGTGGAAAAGTGAAAGTCCTCAACTAAGGAAAGAAAAAAAGTCATATGCTGAGGTTACTCAGATCTATGGTAAGAATTCATCTTCTATTAGTGAAACTGTGAAGAAGGAAAAAAATGGATACTAGTTTCACTGTTGCACTTCCAACTGCAAAAGCTATGGCCACAGTTAGTGATATGGGACAGGTAGTGCAGACAGTATGGATATGCTAGAAGAATGGCTTATTCACTTCTCAGGCAGGATACAGTAGGATGACTCAAGATTTCATCACACGAATCAGAATAGTGAGCAATTTAAAACTTATAAACTCTTTATTTCTAGAATTTTTTACTTGAGGTTTTTGGATCACAGTTGACTGTAGGTAACTGAAACCACAAAAAGTGAAACTGCACTATATTTTGTACAATGTTACATTGAGGCAAACAGGTTAAAAAGTACGTGAGATTTTTTTTACCACTACATGTAGATCCACACTTTTTTTCAAATAACATAGTTTAGTTAAAAAATAATACTTGTAAAACAAATCGTCATTGATCTTGTTTCCTTCTAGTTGCTGTATTGAGTATACACTTACTGTTATTATGTCCTCATTGGCCATTTACCCTTTGATTCATAGCTCCCAAGTTTGTAACCCCCTAACTCATTTAGATCACTGTGGACCTCTATATTGCCAACAGTGACCTCTATATTGCTAAAATCAAACATATGTCAGTCCTAATTCTGCTGGGCCCTCTACTACATTGGTGTCACCCCCAAACTTTCTTATCTTGTGATTTCCATGGCATTAAATTTTCCTTTTTGTGAGCAGAGGATTACCTAGGTGCCAAAGCAAGAGACTGAAAGCGCAAACTGTTTCAGTATAATAAGGAAAATAGTTAGAATAAGAATAGTCATAATACAAATAAGATATAGAGATATCATGGACAATTATCAATCATTATTATAAACATTATTAATCATTAACTTTTAAAATTACTCTTTGTTGCATTACTAATATAACCTAGGAATAACCGGCAGGTATTTCTAGTGATGTTGGCACTGAAGGGACATTGTGAGAAGTGCTGAAGGGACGTTGTGAGAAGTGACCTAGAAGGCAAGAGGTGAGCCTTCTGTCACACCCGCATAAGGGCCGCTTGAGGGCTCCTTGGTCAAGCGGTAACACCAGTGTCTGGGAAGGCAACTGTTACTTAATAGACCGTGAAAGCGAGTCTCTTTTCCTTGGAGGAGTCAGGGAACACTCTGTTCCACCAGCTTCTTGTGGAAGGCTGGATATTATCTAGGCCTGCCCACAGTCATCCGGAGACCTAAACACCTCCCTGTGGTGCTGTGCTTCAATGGTCACACTCCTTGTCCACTTTCATGCTCCTCTGGTACTCCTGGTTCCTCTTTGAAGTTCATAGTAGATAGCGGTAGAAGAAATAGTGAAGGTCTTAAAGTCTCTGATCTTTCTTATAAGTGCAGGGAAGAAAACGCTGACATATGCTGCCTTCTCTCTCTCTCTGCTTCAGCTACCTAAAAAGGAAGGGCCTCCCATCCTGTAATCATGTGACTTGTTTCACCTTGTCAATCACTTAGAAGATTCACCCTCCTCACCCTGCCCCCTTGTCTTGTATGCAATAAATATCAGCGCGCCCAGGAGTTCGGGGCCACTACCTGTCTCTGCGTCTTGATGGTAGTGGTCCCCCGGGTCCAGCTGTTTTCTCTTTATCTTGTGTCTTTATTTATTACAATCTCTTGTGTCTGCACATGGGGAGAACACCTGCTAAGCCCAGTAGGGCTGGACCCTACACCTTTTCCTCTAGGTACCCCTTTTAATGTTTATTTTCTTTTACCTGCCGTTTAAAATTTTAGCATTTCATGGAGTTCCATCCTCTTTGCCCTGGTTTTCACAGCCTCTACATATTCGTGAATGACTACTCTTATACCCATGACTTCAAGTACTATTTACAGATTGATGACTCTCAAATTCTTATCTTTTCTATAAGTCTGGTGAGCCATTCAATAAACATTTCCACTTGGCTGTACCTCTGCATCTCAGGGCAACGCATTTCACCTAATCTTACCCTCTTTGGACATTCCTAACAGTCATTCAGTGCTTCCCTAAATCCAGCCCTCCCTTAGATACTCAGAGTCTATAAAGCTCTTCTTCTTATCCATGTCTACCTAAAGTCGATTCACATTTTTGATTGATAGATTCTAACTTCCTAGTATTTCTGGAATGTGTATCTTCCTTCCAATCACCATGGCTGCTGCTTTGGTTCCAGTTCTCAGTGTTTATTCCCTGGATCATTCAATAGTCTCTTAAATAAAGTCCCTGGAACAGCTTTGGTTTTCTCAAGTATTTCTTCTCATCTGTAACCAATGATTTCACAAAAAAACACAAATTTGGTAACGTCAAACCATTGTCTTAAACATTTCAATGATTTCCAAATGTTTCCAGATAAATTTCATTTCTTAAGTCAGTATCCAAGCCCCACTGTAATCTATCTCCTGGTTTCTTTCCCAGTCTCTGCTTCTAACTTTCCTTCCCACCCTTGTGCTCAAGTTATACAGAGTTTCAGTATGTCATTTCTACCTCCAAACTTTGGTATGTATTTTTTTCTTCTTCTTATCATACACACTTGTTTCTTGGTATCCATGGGAGATTGGTTTCAGAACCTTATCAGACACCAAAATTTGTGGATACTCAAGTCCCTGATATAAAATAGTACAGTATTCACATATAATCTAAGCACATCCTCCTGTATACTTTAAATCATCTCTAGATTACTTACAATACCTAATGCAATGTAAATGCAATGTAAATAATTGTTATATTCTATCATTTAGAAAGTAATGACATGAATAAATCTGTACATGTTCAGCACAGATGCCTTTTTTAAAAAATTTTTTGACTCAGTTAGTAGAATCCACAGATGCTGAACCCATGGACATGGAGGTCCAACTATACTTGATACCTTCTTCATCAAAATAGTCCCATTTACTCTGTAATACAGTTCAGATATCATCTTTCTTACAAATCTTCCCCAGTTTGAGTTAGATGTCGTTCCTCTAGATTTCTGGTACCCTGCATATTCATTTTCCAGGCTGCTATAACAAAGTACCACAAACTGGGCAACACAAAACAACAGAAATTTATTGGCTCATGGTTCTGGAGGCTGGAAGGCCAGATCAAGGTGTTGGTAGGCCCATGCTCGCTCTAAATTTTGGAGGAGGCAGTGTTCAACCCTGTATACCTGTTAGTATCTTTTTATGCTATTTACCACAGTTTACTATTAGTTTCCTGTAAGTCCTATAGTATAAACTAAACACTGAGGCCCTGAATGAATAAAGCTACAGTGGCTATTCATCATTTCTGCCCTTCCAAGATTATGTCTCATATATAAGATGTTTGGCTATTAAATACGGTGTTCCATTGTATCAATGCACAAGTCCTAAAAAGGCACAACTAACCTATGCAATCTGAGCCAGAGAGGGAGTGTGGTAATAAATCAGAAAATAAATTCATATCACAAGTCATGGGGAGCTTTAAAGACATAGAATAAAAGGGACAACAATGACAGGTTTTAAGTTCTTATCTCATACTTGGGATTCACTATCACTCAAACCATAGCACCAACTCTGAGCTTCCCTGTCATAGCACTTTCCTTTGTCACCTCCTTCACGGAAAATGCTAAATCAATTTGAAAACTGTGCTTTAATTCCCTTTTTCCTTTAATTCCTTGTATCCTGTAAAAGCCTTTTCTTATAGGGTCCTTGCTCTTCCAGCCCCTAGAACCTACCCTGGCTCTCACTTTTCATATTCTCCCCCACTTCCCATCACCCATTGGCCCAGACTAACTGTGAAATGCTTGGCTGTTATGTCCTGCCTCATGAATTAGGCCGACAGCGATGGCCCTCCTGATAATAATGAATTCTTGCACCACGCTTTTCTAATACATACAGAAACTTATAATTACTGTCCTATTGGGAGTGATACACCATTCTCTTTAGACCTCAGAACTTTAATTCAACACTCTGAAAAACAGGTCTCCTCTGCTTTTCCCCTACCTCAGTAGCTCAGGATTCACATCTAGGCATTCTCAAATTACAACTTTAACAGCATAGGCCCCTGAATTTCCCTTCTGTAAATAGAGGGGTTTGGTCCATACGATCTCTGAGAATTTTTTCATCTCAATATGGTATAGTATAGTTATATACAATGGTGACAGGAAGGAAATGTGTAATTGACCCAGGTAACATACTATCTTTCAATACTGAGTTGTTATCACATGCCTGGCATCATGTATATGTATATGCACACACACAAACAAATGCACACACACACACATGCACATATACATATACACGCACATATATATGATTATTTTGAGAGACTGTAAGTCATATGTAATTCTTAATGAATGATAGGTAAATATAGCATACCGCATGACTTTTCATTTACATTAACTGCTTTTGGGAGAATTAAGGAAAAGTTTTACCTTAAAAATTGGTCTGTGTAAATTTTTTAAAAATGCTTTCTTCCTTTTTGCTTCAATCTCATTAATGTAAATTGAAAAATAAACTTATTAGTTTTGCAAAATTTGTTTTCCATTTGCGGTATTTCCCACATATAATTATATTTGAATTGATGTTTTATCTTACCTATTAAAACACATGTAAAGAAAGCCAATTACCTAAAAAGTACTGATGCTGCATTTCTCTAAGAAATTTTGATAGAGGAAGAAAAAAACATATATCTAAAGAAATGTTGATAATTATTGAAAATAGGATTATAAAATTAATTTGTAATAAATGTGAATCTATAAAAAAGCAAAATATTATTATTTTTATTGCAAGGAAATTCATCTTATTCTGCTATCTTGATTAAAATATAATATGAAATCTAGATCTTAAAGTTATTATTTTTAAGAAAATTATCAACTTTGAATAAAAGTAGCTGTGCTTCTTTCTCTGGGGTACACTGGAAAAGTTATTTGCTATGGAAAAATTGATCAGGATATTAGAGTTAAATAAATATATTAACTCTGATAGTTATATGATTGTAGTAATAATGTGGTGAGTTAAATATAAGTGACAGACAGAAGAACATAAAATAAAAGTTTTAAAATCATTTTGGTATCATTTCACCCCAGATAATGCCAAAGTACAAACATATGTAAGTGCCATAGCTTAAACTTTCCCAAATTAAATCAGATCTGTTCACTTTAGGAGAGTTCTTAACACTAAATAATAGTTGTAAGAACGTAAAAGGTAAATACATTCAATATTTAGTCATGCATTTCATTTTCTGTTCATGAGTATAGTTTCTATTATTTGCAAGTTAGGTAAGAAGTGAAAAATAAAAGTAATAAAATAAGTAGAAATGAAAAATTGAAAGATACATTTCTATAGCAAAAGACTGATTTTATTGGAAATAGTCCTAAGAATTAGAAAAAAATGAAAAGATGCTTAATTCTGAAGCACTGTTGAGATTGCTATGGTTCTGGTTAGTCAAATGCTTGTTAATGGGTAATCATTGCTGCTGATCTGTGGTTTCATTTTCTTTTTTCCTGGCTTTCTCCAGAATTTTGCCTTGTAGTTTATTAATCCCACCATTGAGATTCATGAAATACTTGGTATATTACCGGATACTGATTGTACAAATGTCAACTGGCTGCTTGTTCCCTGTAGTTTGCCTTGGCTGCACCCTCTACGGTATATTTAACTTCATTTTTATCATTACCAAAGTGACCTTTTCGAAATATATTTTGCTCTACTGATATCTGAACTTCAGTTAAGGCTTTTTTTGAGGAAGGTGTTTGGATTCATTGAACAATGGCAAAATGACCAGTGAAAGTGAAAATCACAGCACAGTTACTGCACAGAGAAGGAGATCCACGTGTCTCCTCTTTCCCACATCTTCCAGGCTGTAGCTGTGGATGATTTAACAGGATGCAGGAGAATAAAATTTGTACTTATAGCCAAACAGGTAATGGGTACAAGTCCAGTTATTAGTAGATAATCAATGCTTTTTTAAAATGATGATTTGATAAAATACTTTCCTTCAGAGGTGTTTAAAAACAGAAAAGATTCTCATTGATTTGAAATAGAGTAGGTTTGAATCCAAAGGTATAGATTAACCCATTATGGTTCTTTTACTACCAGTGTATATTTTGGGACAAAAATTCCACTTCGTTAAGGACACACACACACACATACACACACACACACACACACACACACACACACAGTAGGCCTTAGGGTCCATCCTTGAATACCCCAAAATAAATAGCATAGATCTGGCAGAATTTTTGTACCTCATAAGTACATTCTTCAAAAGTGTTGGCTTCTAAAATGTTTGTAGGCATGTGTTAAGTTTCTAGCTTTTAGGTCTAATGAATAGATCTTGCAGCAGTACTTTTCAAAGTGCAGGTTGCAACCCATTGGGTAAATAAAATCAATTCAAAAAGCACTAACTAGCACTTTCATTAATACATATATTAAAATGTTGCTTCTTTGGAGGGACAAATATACAAGTAACCAAACCAATAGCTAAAGAAAACACAAGTACACATAAGTGAGAAACAACCATTGAAAAAGAGGTACAAAAATTTCGTAAAGGTCTGCTATGGACAACATTATGCAAATAAATTTTAAATATAGAAGAAATTAGTTAATTTTGTAGGAAAATACAGTTTACTAAAATTGACCTCAGTATACATAGAACAATTAAACACACCAATATTCATAGACAAAGTAATGAAAATTATCAAAGAACTGGTTAACAATTCCCCTCCCCTCAAAAGAAAGAGAAATACTAGGGCCCAGTCACTTTTACAAGAGAATTCTAACAATCTTTCATGGAACAGATATCCCCAATGATATTTAAATTGTTCCAGATCTTAGCAAAAAAAAGGTAAGCTTTCAAATTGTTTATGTGGATCAAGTAAAACATTTATTCAAAAACCCAGTAAATACAGCATAAAAGGGATAACCATATATCAATTTTACTTGTGAACATTGAAGTATTAATATAATATTTTTCTAAGGCATTAACAAAGAATAGACTGAAAAATAACCATGTGGGATTTATTTCAAAAGTGTAAAGATGATTATATTTGGAAGCCAATAATGAAATTTACCATATTAAAGGGTTTCAGTTTTCTTAGAAAAATGGTTGATACCAGGGCTGGAGCAGAGAAAATACAGACACATGTCAGAAGAATATAGGAGATGGTTTGTTGGAACTCCCACTGATCAAATGTTGAACAATATGAGCAGCAAAATAATCAAGATAGTGATATATTAGAACATACTGAATAAAACTGAATCCATGAGTTCAAAGTGATATTCATAGGATGTGTATTTGAGTGGTGGACGAGAGGATAAATATTTTCAATATTGAAGAATGACAGATACTGAATGCAGAAAGAATGACATAATTAAAGGAGAACCAGTTTGCATGTGTAGAATAAGTGGTTTAAGAAAGTATTATGGATGAATCCTAAAATCACTAGATGGAAGGCTGTTGGGAGCAGAATATTCATGCTATTTCAGTGTAGCCCTCTATATATTACCTGTTTATTACAAAAGGAGAAGTTTATTGTTACAATGCAAGTATCCAGCATTCATCATTTTGAAAAAGTGATCAAACTTAACCTCATGAACAATGGGACAAACTAACATCTCTGCAGTGGGAAGCATACATCAATGCCTATGTAGTATTTTTGACACAGCTTTTGGCTCGAAGTGGCTCAAGGTAGACAAAGAAGGGTAGGAAAGACATGAAATAACCAGCTTCCAAACAGTCCTCCTGCAAGGATTGTACTTGGTGTCTCTCCAAAAAACAAAACAAAACAAAACACAAACAAGCAAAAACAAAAACAAAAACAAGAAAACAAAAACAAACAAACAAACAAAAATTTAAAATGGGAATGTATGATTGACATAAGAGTTAGGAATGTGCATACAACAGGTGTAAAGAGTTGACATTGTCACCTTGCCTGTCATCTGGACCCATGGGACACTTGTTTTCACTCCTCTCAGTCACATGGCCAGCCTTTTCAAAAATGAGGGAGAAGTTTTCTGAGTCTTCCTGCTTCCAGAGAATGGGAGGAGTCCTCTGTCAACCTGCACTAAATTTAAGGAAAGTCTCTGTTATAATATTTGAATGAGATAATGTATATAAAGTGCCTAGGATACCACCTGACACATAGAAGAGGCTGAAAAACAAACAAACAAACAAACAAAAAGCAACAATGTTCTGCCTCTGATGAATGTCTGCATTTCTTCTGACCAAGATTTTATCTCATTTCTAAGGAATTATTCTGCTTTCTTCCAGGATTATGCCAGGAAATCCTAGTGTAATTTACTCCTATGCTGAGTAAATAAAAATATATCTTCCGGGGAGAAGTCATTCGTTTCAGAAAGAGAAATTTTTTATTAATGTGTTGGTGGAATTCTCTTTCAATGCACTGTGAGGATAAATCCATCTATCTTGTTCCATTTCTTTCCATGCTATAGGAATAGTTAAAAAGGAAAGAAATACAGAGAACCAAAAATAGAAAGAACCTTATGTGTCTCTGCTAGAATCCTCTCTGTGATTTATGTTGGGCTGGACGGCAATGATCAGTTGCTCTTTCCTGAGTTCCCAAAGTATTCTGTGTGTAATCTTATTCTAACATCTATTTTCATTACATTGTAATTGCCTGTTGACATGTGGGCCTTTACTACGGACCTATGAGCTTCTTGAAGGCAAGAAGCATCCCTTATTTGTGGTTTATGTTGGCACCCAGCATGATGACTAACCTGGGACAGGTACACAATAACTGCCCACAGAAAGAATATCAACTTCCTTTTCTCATCTCTCTGCCTCTTCCCAGTTTCGGCCTCTGTTTCTCTGCGTCAGATCTATTTATATCTTCACTGTCCTGCGAGGCCACTGTGAGATAGATCTATGAGATAGATCTTTTATGTGTTCTGTTTTTATGTTTTAATCTCCTATGACTCTATAGAAGAAATTGTTAATAATATGTCTGCTTTATATTTACCAAGTTATGGTCATCTAAAGTAGTAGACTTTTAATCTACTATTTTTAAAGAAATACATCTATTTAAAAATCTACTACTTTACACAAAGGGTCTCCATCACTAATGACTAATGTTCTTTGTCAAGAAAGACAATAAATCCCCTGTTTCTAGGTCCATGACATTTGATAATTTATACACTAAAGCAAGCCCTGATCAATGCTGAGTCATTGAAATTCAGTTTTTAATTTTGAAGCAATAATATTGTTCCATGATTTCATTTGTATATTTGCATACTTGTTGGTTTCTTTGGAAAGCTGCTTATATATCCCCAAAAGGTCAGATGTCCATAACCCTTTAGATGAATCTCTATGTCTCTTATAAAGGGATGAGTGTGGGAATCAGAATTATTTGCCAAAACATAGATGCAATGTAAACTTATTTTTTGTGTGAAGATTAAATCAAAATGCATTAGTTGAATTGATGTTTCTGTCCCATTTATTCTCATACAAAATTATGCAGACTTGATTTTCTTTCTTTAGAAGTTAGGAAGTGCTAAATTTAAGTCAATTTTCTCTTGAATCTTTTTCAAGTTATTTTTATATATCATTGATTTTTCTTTTTCTTTTAGAGCTAAGACATGGAGAACATATAGACACCCAGCAACTCTCACAAAAGGTTTCTAAAACATTTGCTTTCTAAAACACTTATAGTTACTTTAACAAAAAGAGACATTTGGAAGATTACAATTCTTCTAAAATGCCCTACTTTTTCTCTGCTGTACCTTATAATCTATCATTTTTATAGATCAAAGATTGGTGTACAGAAAGTTTTAAGATGGTCAGAGTAGCATAAAAGACACAAACCAAAGTCCATTTCTATGAATCAAATAATTTTAATTGCTGAACTACAGGTTTTAATGACAGTGTCTATCAAACATTTCTATATTGGAGATGTATTCGTGAAAGCATCATTCAATTGCGTGTAAGGACTCAAAGTATAGTTCTTTCCTTTTTCTGAAATGGAACAATTTCTATGTGTAATGTAATCAGTGATCCTGACTTGTGCTAATTTAGTGTCAGATTAACCTTTTTGTACTTTCCAGTTAAATATTTTGTAAAACTAAGAGAAGGGGGACACCTAAAATTATGATTGCAATATATCAAAAGTAGTATGTGCTGTAGTCTTAGAAGTATCACATATTAAATTTAGGAAGAACTTAAAAATGAAAACAAATTATATCTTAGAAAAAATCAAGAAGTTGATGTATTACTTTACTTTTTCCACATGTTTAAAATTCTTTCTCTATGCATTTAATCATCCCAGGGGAAATGTCTAAATTTATACATATTGGTATGAAATTACATACCACATATAACATATATAATAACTATATTAACTTGGCCATATGTTGGTAGATGAGGTAATTACTGTTACTTAGCCAATTCACTCTAAAAACAAAGTGTCTGAACTTTAAAATAAGAGATTTCAATTTGGCAGTAATAATACATTATTAAAATATTCCTTTAATACCTTCTATAGGAGCTCTGGTATGTGCTGTATAAAGGAGGTTAAAAATAAACCTGACATGGCTCTCTGTGACCTGACAGTCTGCATAAGACAAAATTGCTATAAACATTAAGAGTTATATGTGTGTGTATCATCTCTATATCCAAGATTTGAGCTGTACCATAGGAGTTACACCACCTAAAAATATGATTCTAGTCCCTGGAAATTTAATTTTGAGTCAAGTAATTATGCCCAAAAGCCAATATTAAAATGTTCAGTTTTCTGGTGTCCACATAGAGGGGGAAAGGGCTGAGTCCAACACACAGGCTGATATTTGCTTGATAGAGGATCTACCTTCAGATGGTTCAGTTATGTAAGAAAGGGAAACCAGCTGGGCACATGAAATCAGGGTCAATGTTCCCCTGTGAATCTCAAACCCAGTCTGCATCAAAATTACCATAAGGTCTCTGCACATTGTCTATAACTATATAAATAATGTGCATCCACATACATTCATATGTGGAGTCTGTGTGGTTAACAAAATAAACTTCATGTATAATGCTCCTGAATTCATAGAATCCTTTGAGTTTTATGAATTTTTGAGTTAATACTGGAAACAAATATACTCTCCTGAGAAGGTACACAAAAGTTTTGATGTGAAAGGAAAGTCCTCATACAAAAGTTAGGAAGTCGTTATCTAGTGTGAGTTACTTAAGATAAAATTTCCACAGGTCCAGTCTGTTAGAAGAAAACCCTTGAAATCTGACAATAAACAACCAAAACTGCTGATTTCAGGTACAGACAGGTAGAAAATACTACTTTTCTTTTTTAACTGTTCTCCATCAACTTAGACTACCAATGTGTACGGGAACACACATATTTTGACCTTCACCTTTGTCTAAGATTTTTTTGGGGTATTGTGAAGCAAAATTCTAATCTCAGATGACTTCCAGTTCTTTGTGTTAATAGGGCCATATAGAACTGGGCTGGACAACTCTCTTTTACAGAGACACTTGATGGGCCTTTTAGTTACAATTGTTCAGTAAAACCCCTGGTTCGGCTAGATGAGAAATTACTTTGATGAAGAAAATACTGTAACAGAAAATTTGGAATTCGCTTGATCCTAAGAGGTGAGAAAAGCACCAGAGTAGGGAAACAAACCTGTTACATATGAATGCTATGTTTAAATGATCATTCATTCCTATTGTAATTGAATCTTTGTTCTAGCAAAATCAAATTAAAATGTGGGCTGTGCTTTTCAAAAGAAATTTAAATGAGGAAGTTTTGACTAAACCTTAGGAAAAGTGCTTAAATAAAAGTTTACTTATGCAATGAGTTGTTGGAAAAGTGATTTCAAATATTTAATTGGAAATTGTTTCCACTTCTGTTCTAGAATAATCCTTTGTTATTTTCAAACCTATAGTAAAAATGTGTTAATCAGCGGTGCTTTGGGGAATGAAGAAAGAGGAAGAGTTTCCGCACTTGGAACAATCTAAGGTAAGGATGACAGCTGCAGGAGGTGAGATAGCAAGTGGAAATGATAATGGGGAGGGAAAATTGAGAGTAAAAGGTGATGGTACGACCATATACTGATATAGGAGTTAAGAAAAAAGTATTTAGGCAGATAGTGAGGGTAAGGAAGTAACGTTTTCCTTTTAAAGAAAAGCAGTCTCCAAATAATTTTCTTTTCTAACAAACAGCAGCCTGTAAAACTGAGTTGCAGACATAGAAAGGCAAGTTAGAAGCTTGGGTGAACGCCGGCAGTTGCGCCAATAGGAAAGGGGCTACCTGGGGACTAGGTATGTCCAAAATGGCGGCTCCATCTTCCCTTTTCTTTGCCAACTGTATGTACAGTAAGGATCAGGCAACATGTCACCAGCCAGGTAGAGAAGCCATTTGCATAACAGAAGATTAGGGTGGAGTATCCAGCTTCTTCCCATGCTATGCAAATGTCACACCTGGTGCAAATAGTCTTTGGGTTCTATGTTAATCAGATGCCACCTCCTCAAGCTAGTCTATAAAACCCCATGCACTTCACCATAAAACGGGAAGTCCCACTTGGGAGCCCCTATCTCTGTCAGGAGAGAGAGCCATTCTCCTTTCTCTTTCTTGTGCCTATTAAACCTCTGCTCCTAAACCCACTTATGTGTCCATGTCCTCGATTTCCTTGGTATGAGATGCCGAACCTTGGATATTTACTCCAGACAAGGACGCCGCTTCAATACCGATTCAATACCGATACCTTCCTTTCGAAGGAAGACCTTCGAAATATACTAGTTGTCCTCCAATGTATGTAGTGGAAGCCTGAGCATTTTGCTTGAATATTAAAATAAAGGGCTGACTCAGAATGCTAAAAGATGGAAGACCTGTGAGTTAAAAATGCAGTATGCAATTTGCCTCAATAATTCTGTTACACATGGAGAAAGGGATGTGTGTTGCCGGGACTGGGGGCAGAGTGGCAGGGTGAGCTGTGTGGGTGGAGACAAGCCCAGGAGAAGTAAAGTGTTTGAGGTTCAGGTGCAGAGAGTTGAAGAAAAGATAAAATGTTATTTGTGCCCCACCAGCTCCCTAATTTATCAAAAGTAACTTCAGGAAGCATTGTCAGAACCTTTTTTCAGAGAGTTGATGTTTCCCATCTAAGGCGAAGAAAGCCCTTGGACACTTACACAAAGAATAATTCTCTGAGCAACTATTCCAGTTACTTCTGGTCAAATGACCTTGAGCAACTACTCCAGTTACTCCCTACTCCAAAATGTAAGGGATATATAAAAAGTGAGAGTAATTAGGAAAGCATTTTCATTCATTCTTATTGTAATTGAATCTTCATTCTAGAAAAATTAAATTAAAATGTGGCCTGTGCTTTTCAAAAGAAATTTAAATGAGTAAGTCCTGACTATAAATAAACAAAATTCAAAGCAATAAAAATGTGTTTTTTGACAGATAGTTATGTTTGTGGGAAATCATGCTCTTTTCTTTAAAACACCAAAAGAACTAGTATGTACATGTGTCAAACTATATCACCATTGTAATTAGAATGGGAGGCTTAAAATGAATACAAACTGCAACCAGTGAATAGTACAAACTAGGAGATGAGTGTGCAGAACAAAAATCAAGGTCTGATTTTTTTTAAAGATTAGGGCATTTCTTAACACAGATCTCTTAACATGGGACATATTTTTACCATTATTATAGTGGATCAACATAGATATAGAGATATAACCATTAAAAATATACAATACTTATCTAGAAACTCTTTATTGTATCAGGTACTTAAGTGTTAGTGTTATTGTAAGAATAGTTCTGAAAATTTTAAAAACAAAGGTGCATTTGACCCCATCAGCCCATGATTCTCAAAGAATGCTCAGATGCTCTTAACATTCTAATAAAAAATAGAAACCATCCACTTTTGATCACTCCACAACTCTCTCCTCCATGCTAGTCTGTCTCTGAGCCAAAAGAGGTGTATTCCTTCAAATTCTTCTGTCACTGTCATGCCATTATTCATGCCTGCTCTAAACCTCTTAAATACAGATGAACACAAAATACAGGCATATTTCTCATTATGCAAGCAGACTCCTACATACAAATTCTAAAGGAAAGCACAGAACAGCTGCATTCCACTTTTTTTGGCATGAATAGGGCCTTTAATATCAATACTGAAATGGAAGTGATTAGTACTATTTACTGAATTTTAAAGCACCTTAGGATGTTCAGCCAGACAGTTTATTTGATTGGCTGAACATGCGGACACCTCATTTTGGGAAAAATATGTTGGCAACGGCAAAGAAACAGCTATCTGGCTGCTTCATGAACATCTTTAGAGGATTTGAGCTGATATTTCTTCTTTAAAAATGATACTGTTATAAACAATGACATGCTCTTTCTAGCATTATGTGGTCTTCTTTACCTAATCACACTTGTGAAACTCTAAAATTAGGAGTATTGAGTATAATCATTTAGATTTGGTTCAGCTTACAGACTTTTATTCATCATACTTTGATGTATAGCATCTAATGTAGAAATTATCCATTTACTATAGGTAGTTGGACATTGCTAGAATGTATACTGTATGTTAGTATCTCTATATAATGTATCTGATTCATTTCTGATATTAGATGATCTTTGGTAAATTATTGGTTTTAAAAGATACATTAATTCTTTTATTATTTCTTTCATATACTAGACATGTATTTAGCATTTGTCTCTGCAATGCACTTACTGGGTCTCCAGTATTCTAAAGGGTTAAGATTAAAGTTTCCACAGGCCAGGGCTAGGAGGGTAATATTATGGTATAAATAATGGTAAGGGAATTATTTTTAGAGAACAAAGCTCAAGCTATGATGTAATTCCCCTTAAATTTTTTCTAGAACAGTGACAAGACTAAAATAGAAAGCAAAGACAAAACATTAATGTATATGTGGATAAAACTTAATTAGGCAAAATATTACTAAGCCCAGCAAATCAGATCATTGAGGCACCAAAAGGTAATGAAACTAGTAAGAAAAAAAAAAAAAAAAAATCTTGCTTCTGGACTTACCTGGATCCATTTACCCAGAATATCTTTAAAACTAGTGAGACTTTAAATACTGACTTTTAGAAATCTGTATACTGTTAAAGATGCTAAAACTGTGAATTAAAAATATAGAAGAAATAAATAATTTTTCATCAGCTGTCAAGGTGCCATAGAGTGTTCACATGTGGACAACTCAATCTATTCCAGATACTTAGCTATGACCAATAAAATATAAAAATACAAAATCAAAAATCATGGCCACTTCTACATCCACTTATAGAAAGGGAAGATATTTTTATTCCATTTAGGTCATTGATTTATTGGGTGAGGTCCACCCACACTAGGGGTGAAGGGGGAGGCATCTGCTTCAGTTAGTCTAGACATTTAAATGTTAATCTTATCCAAAAATACCCTCTTGGACACATCTAGAATGTTTCACCACCTATGTAGGCACCCAATGGTCCAGGTAAGTTGACATATAAAATGAACCATCACAGCTGGGAAAAATTATGGATTGACCATTATTTCTTCTCCAGCATTTTGAATATATTATGCTATATTATTTATTGTTACTGACATAAATCTACAGTCAGTCTAATTGTCATAGCTTGTAGGTAACCTCACTTTTCTTTTTGATAGCCTGAAATCATAGAAATATGTTCTCTGACCACAATGAAATCAAATTAAAAATTATTAATAAAAGGAAATTTGGAAAATTGTCAAATATGTGGAAATCAAGCAACACACTTCAGATAACCAATGGTTCAAAGATGGAATCAAAAGAGAAGTTAGGACAAACTTTCAGAGTAAATTAAAGGACAAAATAAATAAATAAATAAATTAAAGGACAACATATAAAAACTAATATGCTGTTAAAACAGTACATGGGGAAAAATTATACTGTAAATGCCTATATTAAAAAAGAAAAAAAATTGTATCAAATAACCAACTTTTCACTTTAAAAATTAGGAATGGGCACAGTGGCTCAAGCCTGTAATCCCAGCACTTTGGGAGGCTGAGGCAGGCTGATCACTTGAGGACAGGGGTTTGAGACCAACCTGGCAACAAGGCAAAACCTGTTCTCTACTAAAAATACAAAAATGAGCTGAGCGTGGTGGCAGGCGCCTGTACTCCCAGCTACTCAGGAGGCTGAGGCAGGAGAATCACTTGAACCTGGGAGAGAGAGGTTGCAGTGAGCTGAGACTGCACCACTGCACTCTGGCCTGGGTGATACAGCAAGATTCAGTTAAAAAAAAAAATAGAAAATTCATTATAAACTAAACCCAAAATAAACAGAGGGAAATAGTAAAAGCTAGATCAGAAATTAAAATATAGAATGAAAAACAATAAACTCAACATACCAAAAACTGATTCTCTGTCAAGGTCAACAGTATTGACAAATTTTTAGCAAAACCAATCAAAAAGAAAAGATGGAAGTGTTAAATTACTAAAATGATAAATGAAAGAATAAAATACTACCAACCTTATAGAAATAAAATGAGTTTAAAAACATAATATGAATAACTGTAGGCCATGTAATTATATAATCTAAATAGAATGGAAATGTTCCTAGAAAGTCAGAAATGACCAAAATTGACTCAAGAATAAATATGAAATCCGGATATACCTATAACAAATATAGAGATTAACTTAGTAGTCCAAAAAGGGCTCACAGTGAAAGGTCCAAGACTAAATTGTTTCACTGGTGAATTCTACCAAATGTTTGTCCTCATACCAAAACTATTCCAAAGACATTGCAAGAAAAGAAACTGTAGACAGTCTTGTGTATAGAGACACAAAATGTGTCAATAAAGACACAAGGAAACTGAATGCAGCAAAATATAAAAAGGTTTATACATATTGACCAACTGAATTATCTCAGAATTGCAAGGTGGATGCAGCATATAAAAATCAATTAGTGTGATAAGTGATATGAATAGAATAAAAAACAAAAATCACATGGTCATCTCTATAGGTACAGAAAAAGCACTTGATACAATCCAAACACACTTTCACGATAAAAAGTACACAAGAAACTTAGAAAATAACTTCATCAATCTGATGAAAGACATCTATAAAAGCCACAGCTAATATATTGATTGATAACAAAACAAAACAATATCTTCCCTGAGTTCGGAAAGAATAAGGTAATGTCTACTCTCGTCACTTTTATTCAATATTGTATTAGAAAGTCTAGCCAGGGCAATTGGACAAAAAACGTAAATAAAAGTCATTCAAATAGGAAAGGAAGAAGTGAACTATTTTTATGGACAGATGCCATGATCTAGCTGCTACAATTTGAATATGTTCCCAAAAAAGCATGAGTTAGAAATTAAAAGGCCATATACTGTGTGATAATATTGGTATAAAACATAGAGAATAGAGGCTGGGTGTGGTGGCTCATGCCTGTAATCCAAGCATTTTGGGAGGCCAAGATGGGCAGATCACTGGAGGTCAGGAGTTGGAGACCAGCCTGGCCAACAATGTGAAACTCTATCTCTACCAAAACTATATATTAAAAAAAAAAATAGCTGGATGTGGTGGAGGGCACCTGTAATGCCAACTATGCTGGAGGCTGAGGCAGGAGAATCTCTTAAACCTGGGAGGTAGAGGTTGCAGTGAGGTGAGATTGTGCTACTGCACTCCAGCCTGGGCAACAAAGCGAGATGGGAGACTCTGTCTCAAAAAAAAAAAAAGAAATCTAGAATATCTAGAATTGGCAAATCCATAGATACAAAAAGTAGATTATTTGAAGATAGATGCTGGAGAGACAGAAAATGGAGAATGACTACTATTGAATATGGGCATACTTTCGAGGATGATGAAATATTACAGAATTAGATGGTTGGCAATGGTTACACAACTTTGTTAGTATAATAGAAGCCACTAAATTACACACTTTAAAAGAGCATATTTCACATTATGTAAATTACCTCTTAACTAAATAAATGAATACATAAAACATAAATCTAAAACTTTCAAGTAATTTTTTTAAAAGTGAAAAACATTTGGTATAATGCTTGTGAATCTATTTAATTATTGAATGCCATACATTTTCCTGTTGTAAGAAAATGATAACATTAAAATTTTATACTAAAAACATGTGACCTCAAGAATGGGTTGCTGCACACTGAGAAATTATATTAATATCTTTGTTGTACATCTTTGAATGAATACAGATTTTGATATATAAAGTTCTGTAATTCAATTCAACAGTATATACCAAATTCTAGCTTCAAAATTAGCACAGAATAAAAGGACAATTCATCAAACACATGTCACGAGAGTAGAAGAAAAAATGAAGAACAGATAACCCAGAAATATGTAATAGAAATATTTCAAAATATTACTGCATTCCCAATAAATCTAAAAAGTTTAAATTTGTAAATGAAAGACAAAGACTGTCAAGAATATTTAAATCTAAAATTGTATGAAACTTATAACAACAAAAAAATCAGAAAAAGCAATAGAAATGATAAGCTTAAATAATACTGATCAAAATGAAGCTGGATTCATAACATTACTTTCAGATAATATAGAAAGCAAGACAAAAATGACAGTAGAAGAGAGAAAAATCTATCAAAAGTACAAAAAAATCTATCAAGAGTATAAGAATTTTTTTTTTTTTTTTTTTTTTTGAGGCGGAGTCTCGCTCTGTCGCCCGGACTGGAGTGCAGTGGCCAGATCTCAGCTCACTGCAAGCTCCGCCTCCTGGGTTTACGCCATTCTCCTGCCTCAGCCTCCCGAGTAGCTGGGACTACAGGCGCCCGCCACCTCGCCCGGCTAGTTTTTGTATTTTTAGTAGAGACGGGGTTTCACCGTGTTAGCCGGGATGATCTCGATCTCCTGACCTCAGATCCGCCCGTCTCGGCCTCCCAAAATGCTGGGATTACAGGCTTGAGCCACCGCGCCTGGCCTAAGAATTTTATACATTTCACAACATAGCCTTGAAGTATATAAAACAAAATGAATTATTAGGAGAAATTAACAAAATTTGCTATCATTTTAGATGTTTTAGCATACATTTGTCAAACACTAACAGATTGAGTAAAAAAAAATGGTAAATAATAATTTATTTGTTCATCTAGTTGAAAGAATGCTGGGGTCGAGAAGGACTTAATACACAAACCAAAAATGTACAACCTCTAAAAGAACAGAGAGACAAATTTAAATCCATTAAAGAAGTTTAAAACAAAACATACGTATAAGATAAAGCATGTTCAACAATATTAAATTTATGATATAGTGGATAAAGTGCTTGCAACTTTTATATAGCATACAAATCAAAATTATTAGTATCCAGATACATTTCATATATATATATGACCCTTGGGTTTGGGCTCCAATTGGTTTAGGGGATCCAAAGTGCTACCAGGTGGCTAAAAGTACTCAGATAAAGCAAAACACCCAGGCTGGGTAACGGAGGCTATGCTATGCACATGCTTCTGTGAGGTAGCTATGCAGTGGCCCTAGGAGGGGGTGGCAGGCAGGAGGATCTGCAGAACAGATGTACCCCAATCTCGCAGGGAAGCTGGTCCTGCTCTCTCCTGCCCCAGTGGTCAGCTGGGGCTAGGGCTGCTCAGAGGGAGATGGAGAGAACTGGGAGATAGGCGCCTATGGCCATGCTGTGGTTCAGCTGCACTGCACACCAAAGTGCCTGGGATCCATAGTGGCTAAAGCCCTGTCTCAGCCTCCTCTCTGGGCAGATCCCATTGCCAGTTCAAACATCCATGGGGGTCATGGAGTCCCCCCGTGACTGGGATCCCAGAGATCCACAGTGAGAATGTGCTGTCCATACATCCCTTCACTCACTTCTTCCCCAGGAGTCATTCAGGTATGTGAACTGCCCATAGCATTTGGGTAACCCATGCAGGGTTCCCAGTTTCCTCTCTGTTCAGGCTTGGTGTCTGTATTGCCTCTCCAATGATTGTTGGTGTTTTCTTTCTGAAGATCTACTCAAAGTACATTGGTTTGCTTGATATTTGGTCTCTCTCAGTGGGTCAGCACTTCTTAGCTGTATCTGGTCAACCATCTTGTCCCATCATTTCTAAACCATATGTATATATGGTCACATGTTTTTTAGTATAAAACTGTAATGTTATCATTTTCTTACAGTAGGAAAAAGTATGGCATTCAATAATTAGATTTCACAAGCATTATGCCAAATGTTTTTCACTTTAAAAAAATTACTTAAAAGTTTTAGATTTATATTTTATGTATTCATTTATTTAATTGAAACATAATTTACATAATGTGAAATATGCTCTTTTAAAGTGTGTAATTTAGTGGTTTCTATTATATTAGCAAAGTTGTGTAACCATTGCCAACCATCTAATTCTGTAATATTTCATCATCCCCGAAAGTATGCCCATATTCAATAGTAGTCATTCTCCATTTTCTGTCCCTCCAGCATCTATCATCAAATAATCTACTTTTTGTATCTATGGATTTGCCAATTCTAGATATTCTAGATTTTTTTTTTTTTTTTTTTTTTTGAGACAGAGTCTCCCATCTCGCTTTGTTGCCCAGGTTGGAGTGCAGTGGCCAATCTCAGCTCACTGCAACCTCTACCTCCCAGGTTTAAGAGATTCTCCTGCCTCAGCCTCTCACTACTAAAAATACAAAAATTAGCCAGGCATGCTGGTGGGTGCCTGTAATCCCAGCTACTTGGGAGGCTGAGGCAGAGAATTGCTTGAACCCAGGATGAGGAGGTTGCAGTGAGCTGAGATTGTGCCACTGCACTCCAGCCTGGGTGACAGAGCAAGACTTCATCTCAAAAAAAAAAAAGAAAAAATTTAAGAAAGAACTAAGCTGAACTTCTGGAAGTGAAAAATTCACTACAAGAATGTTATAAAACACTTAAAAGTATTAACAGCAGAATAGGCCAAGCTGAGGAAAAAAATCTCAGAGCTCAAAGATTGTTTCTTTGCATCAACTCAGACAGATAAAAATAAAGAAAAAAATCATGTTTTTAAATGAACAAAACTTCCAAGAAATATGGGAATATGTAAAGTGGTATAGTTTGGATGTTTGATCCTCTCTAAATCATATGTTAAAATGTGACCTCCAGTGTTGAAGGTGGGACTGGTGAGAGGTGTTTTGGTCATGGGGGTGGATCCCTTATGAATGGCTTGATGTCATACTCAGGGTAATAAGTGAGTTTCCACTCTATGAATTCATGCAAGATATGGTTGTTTAAAGAGCCTGAAACCTCTTCCCCTCTCCCTTGTTCACTCTCTTGCCATGTGACATGCTGGCTTCCCCTTCACTTTGCACCATGAGTGGAACTTCCTGAGGCCCTTACCAGCAGAGATTCATAGTGTCATGCTTCCTGTACAGTCCACAGAACTGTGAGCCAAAATAAACCTCTATCCTTTATACATTACCCAGTCTTAGGTATTTATTTTAGCAATGCAAATGAACTAACACATAAAGAGACCGAGCTTATGACTCACTGGCATTCCTGAGACAGAAGGAGAGAGAACAAAGCTGAAAGCAACACACTACCCAACTTCAAACTATACCTATAAGGCTACAGTAACCAAAACAGCATGGTGCTGGTACAAAAACAGACACATAGGCAAACGCAACAGAATAGACAACTCAGAAGCAAAGCCTTACACTGGCAACCTTCTGATAATGACAAAGTTGACAAAAACAAGCAATGGAGAAAAGACTCCCTATTTAATAAATGATGCAGGGATAACTGGCTAGCCATATCCTCAAGAAGGAAACTGGACTCCTATCTTTCATCATACATAAAAATTAACTCAAGATGGATTAAAAATTTAAATGTAAGACCTCACCCTATAAAAATTTTAGAAGAAAACCTAGGAGATCCCCTTTTTGACATCTGCCTTGGCAAAGAATTTTTGGCTAAGTTCCCAAAGCAGTTATAACAAAAACAAAAATTGATAAGTGGGACATAATTAAACTAAGGAGCTTCTGCATAGCAAAATAAATTATCAATATAGTAAACTATCTATAGAATGGGAGGAACCATTCACAAACTATACTTCTAAAAATGGTCTAATATCCAGACTCTAGGAAGAACTTAAACCAATCACAAACAAAAACAAATAACCCCATTTAAAAAGGGGCAAAAGACATGAACAGACATGTCTCAAAAGACATGCAAGCAGCCAACAAACATAAAAAATGATTATCAGAGAAATGCAAATCAAAGTCATAATAAGATACCATCTCACATCAGTCAGAATGGCTATTAAAAAGTCAAATAAATAAATAAATAATAGATGCTGTTCAGGCTGTGGAGAAAAGGGAACACTTATATACTATTAATGGAAATGTAAATTTGGAGATTTCTCAAATAACTCAAAACGGAGCTATCCTTTGACTTAGCAATTACTGGGTATACACCTAAAGGAAATGAATCATTCTACCAAAAAGACACGTGCATTCGTATGTTCATTGCAGCACTATTCCGATGGTAAACACATGGAATCAACCTGGGTGCCCATCAATGATATATTGGCAGATTCAGCTGGTTTTGTTATTCTTAATTCTTAAGAAGATGTATGAAGTAAACTTGATATTTAATAACTGCGTGTCTATTGATCTCTATTCTTCCTTATTTTTTAACTATTTCATTATGGAAGAGTTCTTCAAACTTTATTCTCTTTTAAATATGATAGGTCATATCAATTTATTAAAATCCCTTATTTTTAAAATTATAATTAGCTTTATAACATTTCAGATACAGTAAAACAAATTTACATTAGCATTTACCTAAAATGAATATTTATTTACTAAACATATCAGAAATAAAATCTAAAACTTTTATCTTTGAATCCAGAGACCAGATTGAAAATAATTCATTGGGTAGATGAAATCTCTTGTGCTAAATTTTCCTTGAATTTGATTCTTTAAGATGATAATTCACTAAATACCTCACAGGTTGATTCACAGTTTTTCTAAGGAAAACTTGCCTTTTCTTTGAAGAACGGAATTCACATTTTTTT
Organism: Colobus angolensis palliatus; assembly: GCF_000951035.1. Taxonomy (NCBI): domain Eukaryota; kingdom Metazoa; phylum Chordata; class Mammalia; order Primates; family Cercopithecidae; genus Colobus; species Colobus angolensis. The sequence goes on along the minus strand of NW_012123154.1, from coordinate 9,147,466 downwards.
CCTAACTCTAAGCAAAACAAATTTCTGAGAATTTTAATCTGATTTTGTGTCTATAATAAAATTTGTTTTTTCTTTGTTTCTCTGAAGACACAGTCCATTCACCCTGTAACATTTTGGTTAGTCTATCAGCATAGACCTGAGTACATTGGAAAGGTTACAGTATTGTGGCCAAAAAAAAAAACAAAAAAGGAAAAGAGAGGATTAAATCCTATAGTCATATGTGCTTATTTATTGCTTATTTATATATTTAACCTAAATCAATTTACTAGTAAATGCAATGGTGAAATAGAAAATTAATATTTTTAATGCCTGTTGGATGTACTGAATTAAGAAAAAAACACAACTATTGAACACAAAATAAAACCAGTTGTTTTTACTGACCATTCTTAGGTTGTACACATAACATTCTTTGCTTAGGAAAAATACACAGATTAAAAATTGATTCTGATCCTGGAGAATAACATTGTCATTTAGCCTATACAATAAATGCCTTTATGGTCCAACTTATTAGAACGATTGGCCTTGAAAGAATTGACATAAAACATGAAGTTATATTTTTATTGCAGATGATAGTAGAAGAACCAATTGCCTATGGATTCTAATCAGTGCTTCTTAGATATGCTTATTACAAATAAAAGAGTTTAACATATAATAAATTTTATGCTAAAAGTAACAAAATTTCATAAGCACAATATAATAGTCAAAATACATGAGAGCTATAGATCAGAGCACACCTTGCTTTTAGAGATAGCACTGTTTTCACACATGAAATGATATTTACTACAGTGCAATGACAAATATTCCAAAAACGTATGCATTTTATTTCTTTTTAAATGAGAATACAACATAACTGGTAGAAAGAAATATTTGTTAAATACTACTCACATAAATCTCTTTTCTCTCCCCAAACCCCCCGAAAATAGTAGAAAAAGATAAATGTTGACTGACTAAAGAATCCCAACTCACAAAATGGGATTTAACTTTCCCCCCTACATCAAACTCGATATATATTCTAGGTACCCACCTTACTGTAGGTATATTCAAGAAAAAATAGGGTTTTCTCATACCTGTTATTGAAACAATCCATGCTGAAGGCTATATATCCTACTTTTAAACAAAAATTTTGGTCTCTGATCACCTTGGGACATATCATTGCTCAGAATAGGAGGTAAGTACCTCCTAAGACTTCCTAAACCCATATTCTTGCTTTTCTTCAAAAACAATACTTGTTATAGGTAATTTCTCACTGACTGTCTCTTTCTTTAGTTTCTAGCATATTACCATGTTACTAGGCTCTTGAAAGCTGAAGCAGGTATCGACTCCTTCTTTTTGATGGAAGAAAAAGGAGAGGAAGGCTGTCAATCAACAGGCACCACTTTTTCTGTCACAGAAGTGGACATAAACCTAAACTGGACAGAGTAATCCTATCTCTGCTCAATCACAGATTGGAGATGGGCATGTAAGCCAAACAAGACCAGACATAGTTATCTTTTGGGAATTTGTGTGGAAACTGGAAAAGAGATTTTAAGTTGTAATCCATATGCTATCAAAGACCAACGATCTTGTGCTTAGATATAGATGTTTACCTAATACTTCCCAATACTCCTAAATTAGATAAAATATCAATTTCTATTTTGAAAACTATATATTAAAATATTTTTCTATCCAAATCCAATTAAAAGGAACTAGAACTGCTAATTCTATCCCATACCACTATCATCTAACATAAATATATATGTATTTGTTGTTGTTGTCTGCTTTTGCTTTGTTTTTGTTTTGGAGATGGAGTCTCGCTCTGTAGCCCAGGCTGGAGTGCAATGGTGCAATCTTGCCTCACTGCAACCTCCACCTCCCAGGCTCAAGCCATTCTCCTGCCTCAGTCTCCCCAGTAGCTGAGGTTATAGGCATGCACCACTGTCCCCAGCTAGTTTTTGTGTTTTTAGTAGAGACAGGGTTTTGCCATGTTGCCCAGGCTGGTCTTGAACTCTTGACCTCAGGTGATCCGCCAGCTTCGGCCTCCCAAGGTGCTGGAATTACAGGCATAAGCCACCGCACCCTGCCCATCTAACACATTTATTTGAATTTAATGTTACTGTCTGATGGACATTCTGAATCACATGAGGTAAATTAATAGTCAATGTCTTTATCTTACAGATATTCACAACACAATCTTTACCACATATACCCCTAAATCCTTAAACGATGCAATGATAGATGGACTAATACTATTTCTATAGAATTATCAATTTCAATTGAGAGGCCAAGGATTAAATAAGCTTAGAAACTGAACAAACTTCTAGAAATTCTGGAAAGAAAATGTGGCTCTGAGAACAGAACCAATGTCCTAGATTCTCTTTAGAGACAGAGGTTTCTAACCTTGGATAAATCATTCACTTACTGTTTGCCTAATACAGACATGCAGAGAGAGATGGCTGATTAAATTAAGACTGAGCTAATGAGCAATCACCAGATTTTTTAGTGAAAATGTAAGGTAGGGTTTCTTTGTATGTATGTGGCATTGATATCATTTGCACTTACCAAATCACTTGTTACAATACTCATCATCTGAAATAATTGTGTTCTTCTGGGTCTAACTATTCATTTAACAATTCATTGATTGCTGTATTCAACCTGTGCACTGAACTAGCAATAATATCTGTACCTCCTGACACAAAGATGAGTATTGTATCCAAGTGAGAAAGTGGTGTCCACACTGAAGATTGTGATGTTTACACCTATTCAACAACTAGGACCTTTTCTGAGAATAAATAACTAATCCCCAAATTTTTGGAGGGTGGAGGGGAATTTATAATATCAGTTTTGTAAACAGTAAGACACCACAGCACTACTCCTGGAGAGCAGGTAGTAGAGGAAAGGGAGGAAGACACAGTCAACTATACCCCCGAGAAGTCTCTTCTACAGTATGACAGTAAATAAATAACTGCAGAAAAACAGGCTGAATATTTGGATTGGAATAAACAGTAGCAGACAAATTCTTTCTTCTAAGCCCACAACAGACCATTAGTCTTATCCTTATCTCTGTGCTTAGTGTTAGTACTTTAGATTCTACATGTATCCAGTTTTTCCCTGGTGATGTAACATTTTTCTAACCGACTTGATCAGTGTATTCATTAAATAGGCATAATATTACTGTTAATGTATAAAGAATAAATAAAACATATTCTTCTTTTAAAAATGTGTAGTCTCACAGTATCATGTTACTGATTTATATTATGGAAATAAAAGAAAAACCGAGTGGAGAGATCTTCTTTAATTCATCACCTTCTGAATTTGTTTTATTATTATGGAGACCTATAGTGATAGTTTGATGACTATGTACTTGTGTTTGAAGGTTCGTATTGGGATAAGTAATCTGGGCCATTTTTTACATATTGCATGAGGGTAAAAACTGTATATCTGTTTGTAATATGTGGATATACATATAATTACATAGACACATACATATGCATTTATATGTATGTACGTCTGAAAAGTATATACAATCCAACACAAACACATATCTTGGCACTTATTACAATTACTAAAAGCACATAAAACTAAGAAATTTAAGTAGTGTGCTGTGTTTATGTAAAGGCAAATTTTGTGACTAACACTTTCCATCTCTCCCTCAAATTAGTCTAAGAGATGAAAAAATAGAGAAAAAAAGAGGTAGGGATTCTTTTTTAAATCCTGTTTAGAATTTTCCTCTAAAATACTATACTGTATTTAGGAATATATTTTTAATTATCTATGTATAAAAGACTGTATGCTTTTTCCATAACCTTATAAATTGGTATTTTACAGCTACAAAGAGCATGTAAAAGCCTTATATATTTTCATGTATTTCTTACTTTAGTTCGTTTGAATTATTTCCTGATGTCATATCTTCAGTCTCTGTGATGCTCCTGCTTCACCCTCAGGTCCCTGATAGTGACATTAGTCCCTCTTTGTGTTAATAACATTTGCACATATTTATTTGTCATGAGCCTAAGCTTTCTCTCTCAGACAGAATTCGCATTTAATTTATTGTTCTTCTCATAGGTATGAAATAAGGAACTTCCGCTATCTTCTCTGGTCCACCAGGCCCCTTCCTCTCATTATGGCCTGGACCAAATTTAAAAAAAAAAAAAAAAAAAGACAGTAAGAGGCAGCACCAACCTATTAAGAGTTTCCTACATTTTACAAGCAGTATGTGTGTTTTATCTATTATATACTTATTGTCTCTGCAGCCCATGTTTTTGATACACCAAGTGAATTTTACATTGTGAAATAAATGTTTTTGGGTACAAGTTGGAATCAAGAAATTCTGAAGACCCAAATAATTTGTATGGGAAGTGGTTTAAACTCTCTGTTATTATATGCTGCATTGTCTCCTTGTCCTCAATTTACATCAATATCATGGAGATGTTTAAAGTATATCTTTTGGATCATTGACCACTTTAGGTTTTTGTTTTTCTAAAACGCAGACTACAGAAATCTAAGAGCCAGCCAGGCACAGTGGCTCATGCCTGTAATCCCAACACTTTGGGAGGCTGGGGAGGGTGGATCACCTGAGGTCGGGAGTTCGAGACCAGCCTGAACAACATGGAGAGAAACCCCATCTCTACTGAAAGCACAAAATTAGCCAGGCACGGTGGTGCATGCCTGTAATCCCAGCTACTCAGGAAAGGCTGAGGCAGGAGAATCTCTTGAACATCAGAGGCGGAGGTTGCGAGCCGAGATTGCACCATTGCACTCTAGGCTGGCAACAAGAGTGAAACTCCATCTCAAAAAAAAAAAAAAAAAGAAAGAAAGAAATCTAAAAACCAAGACATAAAATGAAAGGTCTCGTCTCACTATTTTAGAGGAAAAACGTATTGTTTAGAACATGCTGTACTCCCCAAATTGATGTAGTATGGATGATCTTTGTTTCTGATAACATAACAATGAGAATTATGTACTGATTTGTTGATCACAAAAATATGAGAGTTGTTTTATTGTGCTCAAGTCATTCATTAGTGTCTTATTACTGAAATACATTATTTTTCTCTAGACATGTACATATGCTTAAGTTTCTTCGTTAATTCCAGTTAATCCCATGTCTTATGACTATGACATCTTTGAATTGTGTTCCTGTGTTTTTATTCATTTTGGCCTTAGAGACTCCATTTAAACAAACAAATCTCAAAACATGCTCGACCCATATTAGACTCCTAGAAAATACTATGGAATTGTGCTTATTGTTTCTTATTAATTTAACCATGAACCATTAAGTCCTCCTAGTGGTTTGGTTTTATATATAGTGGCTGATAGAGTTTGAGTGTTTGTCCTCTCCAAATGGCATATTGAAATGTGATCCCCATTGTTGGAGGGAGGGCCTAGTGGGAGGTGTTTGGGTCCTGGGGCTGGATCCTTCATGAATGGCTTGGTGCCCTGCTCATGGTAATGAGGGAATTCTTGTTCTGGGTTCATGTGAGATCTGGTTAGTTAAAAGAGCCTGGAGGTTCCTCCTCTCTTTCTTGCTCCCTCTCTTGCCATGTGATATGCTGGCTGCCCCTTTGCCTTCCACAGTGATTGTAATCTTCCTGAGGCCCTCACCAGAAGCTGAGCAGATGATGATACCATGCTTGTGGAGCTTGCAGAAACATGAGCTAAATAAAGCTATTTTCTTTATAAATTATCCAGCCTCAGATATTTCTTTATAGCAATGCAAAAATGGACTAACACAGTAGCTTTTCCATCTTTGAAAAACTTTCTCTCCTCTTCTCCTGAAGAGATGGCATATAATCTCTTTTGGGAAATATTTTTTCTCTTTCCAAAATATTATAACCTGTTAAAATCTTGGTATAAACATTGCAATCGGAAATATCTCTTCTGGAATATAAAGGAAACACTGCATGAATCTGAACGCATGTATAAAGAGTGTTCTTTCTTTTCAGATCATTGTTCCAAAGTAATGAGCATTTTCTTTTGTTTTGGCGGTGGATAACATGGAGTAACAACATATCTTTACAAGTCTTCTTTCCACAATAGCCATTAATTATTTCAGGACTAAGAATAAATATGATTTAAGAAATAAACACAGTTTAATTCTGTTTTTGCAATGTCAAATTGCTTATCAGCCCATAAGCCAGAATGGTGTTGAGATGGCTAATGTTCCCTCTCCTCTCTTAATTAGCGAAACTTTTTTGTTAGGGCTTATGATAACAACTGTTTTTCAGAGAACTCCACAGGATAGTTTTGTGTTTTAACAAAGTTTATAGCTAGATGGACGAGGCTGAAGGAGTGGTATTTCAAACACCATCCAGAATCAGGGGAAAATGTTGGATATGTTACAAATTTTCAATTCCTCAATGAAATCCTAGGTATAAGTAATATTCTATGTTACTTTCAGGGGAAGGTATACACCTATCATCAGGAAATTACCAATGTCAGAATGAAAGTATGCAGTGTTACTTTCATCTTAAAGATGTTTTTCAACCATACAACAAGTGTGTATTTAGCATTTACTAAAAAGGCTTATTCATTTTGCATTTAACAAAAATGAGAAGATACTTTTTTAGTATTAACAGATGTAAAACAGAAAGCTAATAAATTTTAACCATGATGACATATCTTTATCATACTTGAAGAATGACTTTTGGCTGGAGGGCAGTAGCGTCATCTCAGCTCACTGCAACCTCCACCTCTCAGGTTCAAGTGAATCTCCTGCCTCGGCCTCCCAAGTAGCTGGGATTACAGGCACCCGTCACCACGTCCAGCTAATTTTTTTATTTTTAGTAGAGACGGGATTTCACCATTTGGCCAGGCTGCCCTGGAACTCCTGACCTCAATGATCCACCCATCTCAGCCTCCAGAAGTGCTAGGATTACAGGTGTGAGCGACCACATCTGGCAAAAAATGACTCTTAAAACGTTCTCCAATTACATAGAAATCAGTTTAATAACATTTTAGCAAACATTTCAGTGCCTCTTTTAAGCCAAACATTCTAACTTTAAGGAACAAAGACAGCCTATAAAATAGAATAGAAGGAAGGAGAAGTAAACAATTACGTAATTATGACACGGAAGACAATTTTTGTAACAGGAATATACCACCAAATGTAGGATAACTGAATTTGGAGTAGAGGTTAAGGGCCATGATTCTGTTCAGGTTGGTCATAGAGACAGGCTTGATCAAACAGAATGTTGAAGAGATAGAAGTTTGTTAGGCAAATACAATGAAAAGAATATTCTAGTTAGAGGAAAACACATAAGAAAAAAAACAGTATGTGCACTAGTGTAGTGTATTCATTATATAACAAGTGGTTTAATGCTTTTTCAGCATAGAATTCAGAGAAGTTGAAGGAGACTAACATGGAAAGACGGATTGGACAGATAAAAAATGGCTCCATTCATCCATCTATCAACTTATCCTTCCACCACTGAATTATATGCTATGCTATGAAACTTGAACTTTGTTCACAAGTCTAAGGGAGCCTTTTCCGAGTTCTGTCAACACTGACCACTCAGTGGATTTTAGATTAATGAGAGATAAGACAATAGAAAAAAAGACCAATCATGAGTCTATTGGAAACCTAACACTGAATTACCATACAACTAATTATTGAATTATAAAAGAGAGTACCTTGTAAGTTATTAATACAGAGTATCTTATATATGCTGGATTATATTGTACTCTATTACATTATATTATAGTGTAACTATGTATTATAAAGTCTCATATCATACACATTATATACTCTATATAACATTCTATGTGCTTTATATATAATATAGAGAATGTCACATCTATCCTATATGCTATGAAACATATCTTTATATTTCATTCTTTAATTCATAATATACTTTATGTTATAAAATGCCATATATAATACAGTATAGTATGACATATAAAGTATCATATATTATGAAATACATATAATATATATATAGAAAGCTATAACTGGGAACAATTTCCTCAAAATAATAAAGGCTATCAGTAATCTTTGTGTGGTCAATTTTAAAAAATACTCACTGCACTTTTTAGTTATTTTCACTTAATGTATATTATTTTTACAAACAGTGGTTTTTAACATAATATTTAACTGTGTTAATCTAGCAAAAGATTGTAAGAACCCTAAAGTGAGACCACTGTATGTGGAGAGTGTAAGTAAAATTTAATAGGCATTTTGGAGGTAAAAAATAACAATGCTTGATGCTTTATCAAACGTGGGCACTAAGATACTGAGAGTTTGGAACACCTTCCAAGGGTTCTGCTTTGCGTTAGTAGATTGGTCAATGAATATAGGAGAAAATAGGTGGAGTACAGAGGTAGATGAAATAGAAGAAGTTGGAAGAAACATGAACAAGAGGTTGTCAGGGAATATTTGCAAGATATCCAGTTGAATATCTAGGCCCAGAGCTAGGAGTAGATTATGAAGCTAGAGATATAATTTGAAGAACCATAAAAATATATGAATTTGTGTAACTCCCACCAATAATACTATGATATGTATTTGATTATTTCAATTTTTATGTTACAAAATAGTAATTTTACTAAATGTTGTAGACTCAGTTATGTATCCCCCAATTTCACATGTTGAAACCCTAACCTCTAATGTGACTGTGCTTAGAAAAAGGACTTTTAAGAAGGCAGTTAAGATTAAATGAGATCATAAGTTTGGGTACCTAACCCAATAGAAATAGAGTGTTTATAAGAGGAGGAAGAACCATTAGAGCTCTCTCTTACCACACACACACACACACACACACACACACACACACACACACACCCCTCCCCTCCCACACACACACACAAAAGACCCTGTGAGGACACCGTAAGAAGGTGGTCATCTGCAAGCCGGGAAGAGAGGCCTCATCAAAGACCAACAATGCTAACACCTTGATGTTGGACTTCCAGCCTCTAAAACTGTAAGGAAATGTATTTCTAGTTTTTGTTTTATAAGTTCCCCAGTCTACGGTATTTTGTTAAGGAAGCCTGAACTAACTAACGCTCTAGCATAGGTATTAGAAATGACCATTCTGCATCAAGTCTCCTATGTACACTGTAGGTTTTTTCAATACATAATTTTAAATCTTCACTTATTTCCTAGAAGCAGAAACGGAGAAGAATGTTTAAATAACATGGCCAAGCAGTAAGCAGTGGCAGGGATCGTACTCCAAAAAATGTAACTCCATCCCAGACCAGAATTATTTCCTTAGCCTTACCAAATAAAGGTGGCGAACAATTATAGAGAAGAAGGACTGGAAATTGCTGTTAGAATCCACTGTAGCCTTGGCATTGTTAAATTTATGTAAGTACAAATGGCAAACTATACATTGTTCCAATATTTAAATCCACATATAAATAATATACACATAAATAAAGTATGGTTTTATGTGCTCTCTGGCAACAAGAAGATCAGAAAAAAGAAAAGTTCAACTAGAAATAATATCTGCACCTAATTCAATAGGTAGGCAAAGGAATGGGAACCAAACAGCAAAAGAAAACTAAGAAGACAGGGGACAGAATTAGAGACAAATTTGTGAGAAGAGGGAAGAACTTTTCTAGGGGGAAGAAGGGATCATTTTTCGTTCTTTGCCTACCAATGGGATGGGGAAAACAACAAGAAGATGTTAGTAAATTTCTTGCTGTTTTTTACTTTGAGCAGATTTACATGACTTTGATTCATTTTGATCCAATTTTGCTGTTGCTGGAAGATGAATAAGAAAAGAACAAATTATGTTGGATGAATCTAACTTATCAGTATGACATGGAAGATCTCTGTAATGGCTCTAGCTTTATGATACCCGACAGGAGGGAGAGGAATGGCATTGCACTATTCATGTGGATATCGTGTTTCTCTGACTGCCCTTTATTATACTGTGAGTACAGTAGTTTTCACTTCCACAAACTGGGAATAGTTCCAGAGGAATGCATCTGGATAACATTTGCTCATTACCCACCCCAGAAAAGAATTAGTCAGCAAGGACCCTATTCATAAAAACAAATTCCATCCATTTCTACTTGAATGTCACATCTTTATGTAAAAAAAGTGTGGAGTGAGCCCTTTTTTCTACATAAAGAATGGTTTTCTGTGATTAATGAATCACCATCCCTATCCAATATGTAAGTAGACACTTCTGATTATATACCTGAGGGAGCTCAAAGAACACAGATCTAGTGAGAGGGATGTGATGGGATATTTCTGGACTGAATTGAATCCTTTCTAAAAACGGGTAAGGTGGAAGGTACTGATTTCAAGATAAATGCCTACTTTTTAAACCATATAAAAACTAAAACAGGATATCTTGAACATAAAAACTTATATTCATTAATCAGGCGAAAGTTTTAAGAATCACAGTTTCTGTGAACAATCTGTGGTTACTAGATCCCAGGCTCTCAGTCTGGTGTTTAACATCAAGAAATCCTAATTCCCAGAAGTAAGGAGTTAATCTTAATGGAGTAATATAGCTTTAATCAGCCCATAGGGTTGATAAATTGGGTTGATTGGAATCACATCATTAGACAGTGAATCTGGGCAGATTTTTAATAGTCACCAAGGGTGCCTGAGATTTATGACCTCGCCAGTTTATTATTTTCTTTTGGTTGAGTGATAATTTTAATGTCCTGTGACATACAGTATACCTTGCCTACTGTGGAATTTGCTCAATGACCAAAGATTTTAACATACCATAAGTCCAGATTGTTACATTTCAACTACAGCACAGAGCTAAATATTATGCTTTACTTCAGGCACTTCAGGGAGATGAAGTATTTTATTGGCGATATTTAATGTAGTTCCAACTGTTGTGTTAAGACCCTGCATAAAGCAGGCTCATGCTAAGATAAATATTGCCAAACAAAAGATTAAAACACCTCCAGAAACACTGGAATTTTAAAGACTGTATTACCAGAATGGCATCTTAGGCTATTCGTGTTGTCATTGCTGCCATGTTTACTATAGATACACAGTTGACTCTTCAGTTGTACAGAACTGCAATAAACACACATATGCGTGCACAAGGAACGTAGGCATGTAAACTTTACATGTCCACTTGAACATTTATGATTTAATGTATGCAATTACTAGGTGTATGTACGTACTCTAAGAAAACTCTTGGGCCAAAGTCTCTCCATATCTTCCTTCCTATTACTACAGTGTGGTAGAGTGGGATTCTGATATAAGGAAAGGGGAGTACAACAGAACCTCCTTCCCGCAAAAGTGAGTAAACTCTATAAGTACCTGGGAGCACTTTTCACTGGACTGATTTGATGGAAAATATGCAGATTTAAAGGGAATGGAAGCTACATCACTATAAACATTCATTTACTAACTCTAGTTATAATACTACTATGGAAGTATCATATAAAGGGTGGCTCCAGGATTAAATGAAACCTCAGATAGGAAATTGTCAGGATAAAAATATAAATAAGAATCATATGACCTACTAGGTGTCAGACATCTCAGTAATCCCTTTGCATCATTTAATTTATCCCCATGATAACTGGTGAAGCAAACCCTATTTTCCCCAATTTTAAATAAGAAAATTGAGAGCTAATGAGGTTACTTATGTAAGATCACACAGTTAGTCAGTGCACCAGACTAGAACTCAGTTCTAGGTGCATTGGATCCCAAGTCAGCAATCTTAAAAGCATGTTATGTTGCCTCAGGATTAATCACAACACCATCAAATTTTATAGTTGGCAGTCTTATTAGGCTACAAGCAGTTATGCTTTCTTTCCTTTTAGCCATTTAAAGCCTAATTTGATTAAGCCACTAACTAGTATGTCATATAAGTAGTTTTATTCTTGGCTAAAAGCAGAGGCCTGCAACTCAGGTCCATGGAAGTGGAACTGGTTTCACAAGTACTGCATGGCACTGCAGGTGCAATCTGCCTACCTTTCTGATGGACTCAAGAGAATTCATTATTTGCAGGCCCCATATAAAATCCTCTTAGTGGCAAATATTATTTCTTCATGTATTCTCTCATAATCTACCTTGTTTTAGTGACTCATCTTCCCAGCACTACATTCTCTCCCATTCTTCTCAAACCATAGACTCCCAACCCCCACCATAGGCTAATAAAATGGTCTTTTCTCTTCATCCAATCATTACCCTAGAGCCTCAAGAGAAATGCCCATGAGTTATCTGCTAATGACTAACAGAAAAATGAATCTATTCTCTTCTGTATGGCTGATAAATAAGGAATGCATGATTACTACTATTCTTATAGAATTTAAGGTCTTTGCACAAAGGAATATGGTTTAAATAGATAATGAAAAATAAACAAAAAAAAAATCTAACTTTCTGTCAATCTTCATCAAACAAGGCAACTGGCATTTTGATTTCAAAATGCATTGTGAGGATGAATTATTGGCTACACAAATAAAAATGCACATATCTGCAATTCAAATATCTGATTTCAAATAATCAGCCACAGGCCAAAAATACTGGTAAGATCACTCACAGATGTTTCACAGAAATGGAGAGAAGAGAGGTCAACATACTGTAAATACATATAGTTGTCCAATGCTTCTCTGGTCAATTTCCTCCTCAGCAGAATACATTTAGTGTAATAAATGTTTCATCTGGGAAGCTTTCCAGATTCATCATTAAAATATAAACGTAAGCACAGTTTTCCTTTGTGGATCTTTTTTCCATCACAGTATCAATCATATCTGAGAAGCATGCTGAAATGTGTTGGTGACTACAAAAGGGTCAGAAGAGAAATGAGAATGTTAAAGAAAGAGAAATAAAAAATTAATAGAAGGGTATAGATTTTACAAAGAAAAGTCCTCACTTGTGGAATCAATTTAAGCTCTATGTCTCATTGTCATAAGCTCAATGATAGCATGATACATTAACCATGCATTTCTTTTCTGACGATCCCTTTTTTTTCTTTGACATAAGCAAAAATTATCTCTTTACTAAATTTCTATAATATTTGTGGACTATTCTGCCTTGTATTGTTACATATTTTTTATCAGACTATAAATTCACTGGAGCTAAGAAGCATGTTTTAGATTCTATGAATTCCTCATTGACCTAGGATGTCATAACAAAATACCGTAAACTGGATAACTTAAACACAACTCTGGAGGCTGGAAATTCATGATCAAGTGCAAGCATGGTATGGTCCTGTTGAGAGCTCTTTCCCTTGCTTGTGGCCAGTGACTCTCTCACTATCTGCTCTTGTGGCTTCCTCTTTGTGTACTCCCTTTGAGAGAGGAAGCTCTCTGCCATCTCTTCTTATAAGTGCACTAATCCCATCAGAAGGGTCTCATCCTCATGGCCTCATCTAAATCTAAATATCTCTCCAAGGTTCTGTCTCCAAACACTATCACATAGGGGGTTAAGGCTTCAACATAAGAATTTGGGAGGGGGGTGGGGGACACAAACATTCAGTCCATAGCACTCGTTCCATCTAGCACAGTGTCTTGTACATTGAAAATAATCTATACATATTAGCTGATGAACTGCATTAAGGAGAGTTAGTATGCATGATTTTCACAATCAGAAAAAAACACATTTATCAGAAGTTTTTGACACTGGGATTTAAGAATCTGAGTGAAACCTTAAATAAGGGAGGGGAGATTTTGCTAAGAATTGAATTCAAAGGAAGACATCTTAGGAAAAAGAAAAAAAAACAGAGACTCAAGGAGGAGTGTAGAAGGAAACATGATAGTTATCATCCTATTATTCTGACTAAAGAATCACAATAGTCAAAAAGTCTAGAAAATTTAAATTATTTTTCTAATTGTCGAAAGCACTTTTTTAAAAGGGAGGTACATTCATTCTGTAGAACACAAGATGATCAATGGATATGGAAAGAAAATAATAGCACTCTTATTCATATTTTTATCTAAAAAGTTTAGAAAACAATTAACCTCCTATATTACAAGATGCATCCCAAGGAAAGTATTCTACTGTGTTTTTCATAAGCATTTTGTGGTGCCTTTTTATGTTTATGTGTGCCTGGTTTTGTCAAGTGTTATGAAATAAAATATCTCAAAAAGGACAAGTGCCTTTAAATAATCTCAGGTTAAGTCAGGAAAATAAAAATCACTCCAAGTATTTCCAGCAGAAATGAACTTAATTTAGGGAACTGAGTGATTACAAAACCATTAGAAGGGTGGAAAGAGCAGAATCAAGGGGAACATCACCAGTTCTAAGATGCTAATGCAGAAAAATAGGAAGTTGCTATTGCCATACAAAGATCAGGAAGTGCAGGAAACTGTGACCAAGTTTACTGTCAGCACTGTTCTGTGAACCTCAGAAGGAGATAATGGTAAGAGGATGGTATTTGGGCAGCTTTGTCATGATGCTCAGTTGCCAAAGCCCAAAGATACATCACTAAGATAGAGAAGATGGAGCGGCTTGAAACACCTTTCCACCTTCCATGGCTTCTGAAGCACATTTTTGGCAGGACCTAAACTATCCAGAACCCTCTGGCAAAAGAGTCTGGTAAAGTCTTCCAGACCCTGCAGAACGAGTGAAAACCCAGTAGGGAATGGAATGGTTGCTGAGTGTCAACATAACCTTTCCAGCCCAGAGGAAAATACAAATAATATTAGCACCAGAAACAATAAGAAAATGGCAGAGTTGACACTTGGTGTAAGTTTGCAGACACATTATAAGATCATTTTCATAAAAGAACATATATATTCTAATTTGATGATATATATATAAAAGTATAGATATTTTAATTGAATATGTGTTTATATATATAAAAACACATATGTATAGATGCATATATGTGTTTTGTATATTTATATTCCAATTGGATGAAAAATTGTCCCAAAAATTATAAAATTTTATAAAGTTATATTTTAAATATGAATTTATATCCACTATTATTTATTTATTTATTTTTAGAACTGGGATCTCACTCTGTTGCCCCTACTGGAGTGCCATGAAACAATCATCTCATTGCAGCATTGAACTCCTGGGCTCAAGGGATCCTTCTGCTTCAGGCTCGCAAGCAGCTCGGACTACAGGCTTACACCACATCTAGCTAAATTTTTATTTTTCTATTTTTTTTAGAGACAAGCCTTGATAAGTTTCCCAGGCTAGTCTTGAAGTCTGAGCCTCAAGCAATTCTGTTACCTCAACCTCCCAAGTTGCTGAGATTATAGGCACAAGCCACCATGTCAAGCTACAGTACTCCCTATTGTTAGTATGACTTTCACCCTAAGTCATATATTGAGATTTTTAGCTAACAATAATGGGAATCCAGTATGCTGTGGAAGACATTGAAAACTTTGCATTCAGAACATTAGAGCAATGACTATGTTATTTCATGTGATATTTAAGTAATGCAAGCCTTGATCTAGTACTTTATAGAATTTCATTAAACTTGATAAATACTTAAAAGCCTCTGTTGAAGTTTTTAAATAAATAATAAAAGGGACCAAAAAAGGCTACATACCATTGAGGAAACAATGCTCTTTCACCCATGGTAAGTTTTGTAATAATAAATAGAAAGTGTGGCAATAAATTAAACATTTTCTTCAGTCAGTAAATGTTGTTGGATGATACATAAAGTACACTGCTGATCATATGTGAAAAATAAATATTATAAAATATTATGCAGCCTGAGAGGCTATACAGCTCAATAACAGTATAGATGTTTCTAGCATGTATCATGTTATTTTCTAAAATCTGTGCCAACAATGAAATGGATATAGAAGTAATTATTATAAGTTATTATAAAGAGTTTCTAAAGAAGATGTAGTCTGAACATTAACAATTTCATTAATGAGGCCGGGCGCAGTGGCTCATGCCTGTAATCCCACCACTTTGGGAGGCCAAGGCTGGCAGATCATCTGGGTCAGGAGTTCGAGACCAGCCTGGCCAATATGGTGAAACCCCGTCTCTACTAATAGTACAAAAATCAGCGAGCTGAGGTGGCGGGCACCTGTTATCCCACCTACTCGGGAGTCTGAAGCACCAGAATAGCTTGAACCCAGGGAGGCGGAGGTTGCAATGAGCTGAGGTCAGCCACTGCACTCCAGCCTGGGCGACAAGAGCAAGGCTTTGTCTCAAAAAAAAAAAAAAAAAAAAAATCATTAATGAAATAATGTTTAAAGGAGAAAAATGTGTAAGTTGCCAATAGAGGAAATTCTCTGATGAGAATAAAAATAACATGATTTAAAAGTTCCTCAAATAAGTATACAGAGATAGTACCGTAAGTTAAATTATCCACAGTATCACTCACAAAGGAGTTACTATAGCAAAGTGACGTTAACAGAGTGTGAGAGGAGAATTACTACACCTAGTTCATAAAATCCAGAGCTTTAAAATACAAGAAAATCTTTAAAATAGTTTATTATGAGATTGGGAGAGGCCGCAATCATTTTTTGAAACAAAAAATGATTTTTCTGCAGTTTTATCATGGCAGAGTGTTTTTAAAATGTTAACTTAAAATTATACTTCCTTTCTTCTTTTTCGTTTTGCCAGCATTCCAATTCTGTTGACATTGGTGGTGGTGTATAGATGTGAAATAGCAAATAAAAATATGAATTTCATGTAAATACATCTCACTGGGCCCCTCAAAATAAGGAAAATGTTTTAACAATGAATAAGAAATTAACTGCTTTTCAAAATAAATACATGTTATGGAAGAACACTTTGGAATCAGTGTTTGAAAATTTTTCATCAATTATGTTACTTTTTGCCCAAAACAAAATATGAGAACTATAAATATCCTTATTAGTATACTTTTAAGAAATTTGGAAAATTTTCATAGCTTACTTTTAAAAAATAAAAATAAAGTACTTTATAGGATTTTGATATCAAGATTGTTATCCAGAAAAATGAAAAATATGTAAGGAATCTTAAGAAAACCCTTATGATATTAAATAAATAAATACTTTGGTTTGATAAGAATAATTATATTCTTTCACTTTTATCTAATTGAAAAGTATTTTTAAATCCTTAATGGTCATTAAATTAAGTATCAAAATAATCTAAACTTACACCTTTAAATCCCTGCCTTACAAAAGCTTGAGAGCTTAAAAATTATTGATTGCATTTAATCACACTACTTTATAATGTTTTATTTAGAACACAAAATTGTTGAATTAAAATATAAAATATTGTTACTTTATTTCTTATCTCATTTTAAAATTTCTGTTGCTGTGTATTTTTTGCGATGTAAAATTACATAATAAATTAAGACAGTGTATTCATTATCTCCTGCTACATAAAAAATTACTCTAAAACAGTGGCTTAAAGCAGCAATTATTTATTTTTCACAGTTTCTGTGGATGAGGAAGGCAAGCACAGCTTCACTGAGTGACTCTGACTCAGGGTCTTTCATGAGGTGAAACTCAACTGTTAGTAAAGGCTGCAGTCTTCTTGAAAATTAACATGAGCTGAAAGATCTGCTTCTAAACTCTCTCACATGGATTTTTGTAGGTTTCAGATTCTCGTGGTCTGCTAGGCTGAGGTCTCAACTCCTTGCCGTGCTACATGGGCTTTATATGGACTGCTCACATTGTGGCAGCTGGCTTCCCTCAGAGTGAGAAAATGGGAAAGGATGCCCGTGATGGAAGTCACTGTGTTTTCACACCCTAATCTCAAAGCGACATCCCACAACTTTGCTACATTTATTAAAACTGCATCATTAGGTTCAACCCATGTTCTGGAAAGAGGAACAGACAATGGCACGAACACCAGAAGGTGGGTAACACTGAGGGCCACCTTAGAGGTTGCCTACCTCTTACAGAAATGCACATGTACAGTTTGTAGGGAGATAAATATGTGAATATTGAGTTGCCGAGTTTTCTGTTTGGGAAAATGAAAAAAGTTCTGGCAATAAAAAGTGATGATTGCACAAGACCTTGCGAATATACTAAATGCCAAGGAATTGTACACCTAAAATGGATAAATGGTAAATTTTATGTTATGTATATTTACCATAATAAAATGTTCAAGCAATTTGTTACAAAATTGGCTTTCAATTTAAAAAAATCTGTAAACAGCCACAAGAAAAGATCAGATTCTTTAAAAAAAATCACAAAATGTTAAATGATTGAGGCAATAAACATTTTGGATTTAGGTGAAATCTACAATTATTTTTAACTCATAAAGAGGAGAATAAAGAGGGGTGATGATCAGATAAAATTGAATCTTTCAATTATTTAGCCTTTTCTAATATGTCTTATAAATCCTGCATTCAAGAGGTAAGTGAATTGTGTATGTAATTCCAGAGCAGGCATTTAAACTGAATTCAATGGCATTTATCAACCACCCTTTCCTGCTCTAGTACAAACATTTCCTATTCTTCTATTTTTCTTTCAAACAGCAGAACCGTCATGAAAGACTTTATCCAAAATGGAAGTCTCAGCATCATCAGTGACTTCTCGTTCTCAACAACCTATTGGCCACTAGGGATTGCCAGTCTTGCCTTCTGAACATCTTTCAAATCTTATGCCTTCATTTTTCACCCCAAACATGAATGCCCTAGTACAGGCTCCTATCTTTCCATACCGGGCTTAGTAAAAGCTATTGTGACTGGATTTTCCACATCTCCATTCTACTCTCCCTCTAGCAATCCTTCTTCACACTGTTACAGAGTAATTATTTTTCTGTTCTTACATGTGATCTGGTTGCTTTATTTAAAAAAATAAGGATATCTTTGTAGACAAATACTAAAATACTTTGAATAACACACAAAACCCTTCATAGTTTAAACTTGCTCTCTTTTTCAGCCTCATTATATTCTAATTCAACCATATCTTACCTTCTAGCTAATCGTACTACATCTCTTTTTTTTTCCGGCTTGTTGCTCCTTCTCCCTTTCTGTTTTCTTTTCCTTTTTGTGGGGCATGGGAGGTTGGGGGGATGGGATGCATCTGATTACATGGTGAGAATACGCATATGTCTGTCTTTCCTACTTGTCCAGGACTTCTTAGAAGCCTTATTTATTTTTGATACTCAGGGATTAGACCCAGTCCTAATTCCTGACATTTAGCTACAGTCAATGATTGTTGTTAAATTTGAAAATGAGTGAATGAATAAATTATGTAATAAAAGACATATGAACTTCAAACAGGATATTAATTAAATGACTTCTGAGGTCACTTCCATGCTTTCTATCCTATTACTGTTTTGGTTATCTTTTAGTGGTAATGTGTGGGAAATAAAGAGCTGTTTGGGAAAGCAAAGCCTTTTCTCACTCTGCTAATAAAGACATACCCAAGACATACCCAAAGACATGCCCAGTAAATTACCTAAGACTAGGTAATTTGTGAAGGAAGGAGGTTTAATTGACTCACAGCTCTGCATGGCCGCGGAGGCTTTGGGAAACTTACAGCCATGGCAGAAGGGGCCGCAAACATGTTCTTCTTTAAATGGTGGCGGCAAGGAGAAGTATAAGCAAAGTGGGGCAAATTCCCTTATAAAACCATCAGATCTCATGAAAACTCACTCACTATCATGAGAATAGCATGCAGATAACATCCCCCATGATTGAATTACCTGTCACAGGGTCCCTCCCATGACACATGGGGGTTATGGGGACTACAATTCAAGATGAGATTTGGGTGGGGACCCAAGCGAAACATATCAGCATATTATAATAGGATTTAAGAAAACTTACTCTTCTGTTATCATTGCAACTATTAATACTCTTTAAATGAGTTTCTCTTTCTCCCTCTTTTGCCTGTAAAACATTTTAATATTTATTTTCTATTGAACTTCGTGACAGTTTTATTAGATGATATATCAAAGAGTCTGTTCTTGTCCTGGAGCAGCTTTTGCTTCCTCCAACCTTGGATGAGTCACTTTGAAGAATAAAGATCATTATGCAAATTTAAAGTATGATTTTTATGTAATTCTGAAGTTTCTTCAGATCTGCCCCCATATTTTGTTGAGCCTTATCTATTAACTAGCTTTTATAGAGAGACACTTCTATGATATTCGCCTTGTTGTTGAGGTGTTTGGTATACAATTCAGGACAAAATATTTTATAGACTCTATTATTAAAACCTTACTATAATAATGTTTTACTGTTTTAAATAATAGAAACTTATTCATTATTGCTCCTGACCTTTGATTTTGTTTATAGGGACTTATAATTTTAGAATTTTTAAAAAAGATGTTATTAGCCTTGCAACTTTTTATTTGTCTTGCCAGGTATTTATTGAAATGAGCCTGTGGGTTTAATGAGTAACGTACTATTAAACCTGTGGATTTAATGAGTAATGTACTATTTCATTTCAGAGTATTTATGCAGGTGTTGCTTTTCTGAATGAATATAGTCAAGCAAATGCTCAGGGTCATTGTGGATCCTACTATGTAGACATGAGAACTTTCTAGCCCTAATGCTGGTATATTTGAAGGCATTTAAATGGTATTTAGTCATGAACTGCTCTGAAAGCTAGCTGCCAATAAATGGCTTTTTAAAAGTTTTAAAAATATAATACCTGCAATAATCTATAATCCAAAAAGAGTTATGATAAGTAATTTAGTCCAAACAAAATGATGAGGATATCCTATACCTTTTCTTTAATGTTTAATTTCCTCATAAATATTATTAAGTAATTGTTTTGTCAAACATAAAATACTGTAAAAACAGATGATCACAAGTTTGGTTTATACTTAGGTGGTGAATATCTTCCCTCCACCAGAAAGCAAATGAACAAGGCCAGATTTATGGAATTGGAAATTGAATTTCCTAGTTTATTCAGAGCCCAGCCAATAGCTCTGCATGAGCCCTAATGCTATCGAGTTAAAATGTCATGGCCTGGAAATGAAAGAGCATGATCTTGAAAAAACAGTTTCCCAGTGTAGATTTCTTTTTTTTTTTTTTTTTTTTTTTTTTTTGAGTTTCTAGGGTTTCTGCCTAAGATCCGGAAAGAGTTGGCAGTGAAGAGAAGGAACCGATGACAAAGCATTGAGGAAGAGTCAAAAAGTGACCATTACTCTGCTAAGAGATGGCCTATGATTTGCTTTCATTTCTGCTTTGCAATCCAAGTGGATCCAGTAGCCTTAGAAAGGTTCAAGAGCCATAGGTAATGGCCATTGAAAGTATGCCAAAGGGGGGCCGGGCACGGTGGCTCAAGCCTGTAATCTCAGCACTTTGGGAGGCCGAGACGGGTGGATCACGAGGTCAGGAGATCGAGACCATCCTGAGCTACACGGTGAAACCCCGTCTCTACTAAAAAA
>NW_012123154.1:9101892-9126280 GCF_000951035.1 Colobus angolensis palliatus | reverse complement strand
CGGAGCTTGCAGTGAGCCGAGATCGCGCCACTGCACTCCAGCCTGGGCGACAGAGCTAGACTCCGTCTCCAAAAAAAAAAAAAAAAAAAAAAAGTATGCCAAAGGGAAAGTCTCCCCACTGCATTAACCCACAACCTCCCCTAGAAAGGAGGTTATGCAGGGCATAGAGGTCCAAGTGATCTAGAAGGAGCACCTACAGTGTCTGCTGAAGTTACAGAGCCTAAAACCCTTGTCTTACACACAACCATCTTCCCATTTTCCTTAGCAGTCACGTAGAAAAACTCTCAAAAGGCCAGAAAAGTTCAATGAAATCTGAAAACCAGAGCTCACATTTTTAGTTAAGTATTATAATAAACTAATATACTTTCTAGGGAGAAAAAGCATTGTTATATGGAGAGTTTTAAAAAGTTAGACAAATCTGAGAATCATGATAAAATATTGTTATTTACCCAGAGTATCATCTGCTGAACATTTTTTTCTAAAAGCAGGAGCTCTCCTCACTGGAGAGTATGTTTACAGATCAGGTTGTAATATCATAAAGGCATCAGAAACTCAGAAACACACAGAGTATCTCTGAACCGATTAGATTAGCCTGAGCTCTTTCCACATGTGATGGGAGATGATCTAATTGGCTTGTGCAGTAAGTAAGTTAGCCTGAGTGTTTAAATATAATACATGTATGTTTACAGTACCAAAACACATTAGAAGTAGTTTCATTTAGTCTCTCTCTCTCTCTTTTGGTATTAGTCCTACTAGACAAAGCTTTTCACAGTGTTTCCCATGACAAGAGGGAACATTTGGGGGAGGTTTGTTACAGCCTTCTAAGGATTTTCCTCCATCAGCTATCTTCAAATGCCATTTTAAGAGAAGAGGAGTACTTTCTGAGTCTATATTTACCTTAACTGTTTTCTGTGGTTGGTTTCCCACATGAGAGAAATGGAGTCCACTCTTAACAGTGTGTTCAATTGTGTTGAAAACTGTATCACATTCCTTCTACCCAGTCTTGATTTCTGGCTGAAATATAAGCAGTTGAAACAGTAATAAGAAAAAGATTCAGAGTGTCTGAAAAAACATTTTATTTTCATTACTCATTTCAAGGTACTGTTTCTAGCTATTAAATTGTGTAATTCTCTGAACACATTGAATATATATTGCTAGAAGCAGAAAGAATGTAATTACTTGAATGTTACATTTATTAATGGGATACTTTACTAAGATTTTATATTCTGAGGATTATTTATAGATATCAGTAGCAAGATTGCTAAATAAACAATTTGGACTACAAAATAACTATTTCTAATTGCTTAATAATTTCTTTTGTAGTATTCATGGAGCTAACAAATCTAGACAAATGTGAGAAATTAGATTGATAATAAAGACAACATCTCATTGCAACAAAGATTGAAGAGCAATCAAGGTATATATATATAAAACATTGCATCAATTACTTTTATATCTAAGACCTGCCTGAGTCACTTTTTTTTTCATCTAAAATCGAATAACTCTCACTGTATATCACTTACCATTCAGTTTCTGTTCATTCATTAATCACTTGCAGAGTACATACTCCATGCTGAACACATATTTAGCTACCCAGGGTCTCAAAAAGAATATAGCATTGGTAGCCAGGTAAATTGGACACCTTCATTAATACTTAAAATCTCTTTGCCTTTGAGTACTCATTAACATGGTTTTGAAACTTGATAGTTAACCATTTTTATTAAACACACACAGCTTTTAATAGTCAATTACACAATAATTATACAAAACAATACACCAGAGGAAACACAAATGCTATATTCACAGTGGAACTCATACCATTTCATTTTGATTTATAAAAAGGAGGTATGCTTGTAAAGATGCAAAATCCTTGTTCTTTGGACATTACCTCATATTCTTCATTCTCAGCTCTGCTTAAAAGGAGAAAGATGTATCAGTAACCACATTACTGTTGTCTTCTAGAAATCTGAATTCCGGAAGATTATTCCTTTTTAGTGCCCATAGATTTGTTGTTTAATTCAATTCTATTATTTTCTTAGGCCATAAAATGACCTATATAAGGCCATGTGGTTTATTTCAACTCAATTAACACGGGAACCCCTACTCTGTTGTTACATAGTGTGATGCCTATGTGACCTAGGTGAATTTTTGCCCTGTCTTACCTCTGGTTATCTTCAGGAAATGGGAAGCTTGAGGTCAAAAGTTTCCCTTCATGACCAAACTAGCTAAAACAGGTGGGATCCAAGATGGCAGCTCAGTTGACCTCTGAAGAACCTCTAACTTCATTATAATCTAATTTCTATGCTAAATGACACTCCCACCAGTGCCACGACAGTTGACAATCATGATGTCAAAGAAAATGTAAAAGGACAAAGAGAAGGCGGCACTCTGGTTTCAAGAAGTTCTTTGCCCAGTCCCAGAAATGACATAAATATTTACCCCCTTGCTTTTAATGCACAAGTCTGTCATTAAAGATGCCCTATATCTGTGACATCCCAGCTCTCATGAGCTGAGAAATTGATGTGTGAGCCAAACTCCCACTTCTCAAATCCATGGCCATCACCTAAAGTCTATACTACTTGATGCTTACTTTCAATTTTGCGTATTGGCTTCACAGCACAAAACAAGAAAAGCCCCACATTTTGCGGATTCTGGCTTTGATACCTACCTGTTATGACCTGAATTGTGTTCCCCACCACAATTTCATTTGTTGAATCCCTAACCTCCAATGTAGTTGTGTGTGGAGATGGGACCTTTAAGGAGGTAATTAAGGTCAAAAGAGTATAGCTGTAATCCAACAGAACTGGTGTACTCATAAGAAGACGAAGAGCCACCAGAGCTTGAGCCCTCTCTCCACATGCACACACAGAGGAAACGCCATGTGAAGAAGCAGAGAGAAAGTGGCTGTCAACAAGCGAAAAAGAGGCCTCATACAAATCATGTTGGCAATTTGATCTTGATGTTCCAGCCTTCAGAACTGTGAGAAAACAAAGGGTTGTTGTTTAAGCCACCCAGTCTGTGGTATTTTACGGCAGCCCAAGCAGACTAATACATTACCCAGGATCCTTGGCTCCCAAGAAGCCCTATGGAAGAAAATCATGACAACCCAGAGTGATCGGATCATCAGTAGGAGCAGAGTCAGCAAGAATCCAGCCAGTGTTACCTGGTTGAGCGTATAAGTTCAGGTTTTCTGAGACACTGACTGCAAGACAGAATTAGATGTGAATGAGATACATTGAGGGGAAAACTTATGAAGGATAATGGAAAGAGGGAGCAGGAGTAGGTAGGTAGAGTTCTTGAGGACTGACAATGTGTGAAAAGAGAAAAAAGGATTAAATAATTAGGTAAGAAGAGATCCAAACTGCAAGGGTAACTCCCAAGACTTTCTTGGAGCCGATGGGAAGGTCCAGAGCAAAGATTGCCAGTCCAAGAAATTCTGCATCAGGACAGATTGGCCCAGCACTGGAGCCCCTACTGTGCTCATTCATTTGTGGGGAGCATCCCAGAACAGATAAGGTCTTGGCGTGAACACTGACATGGACCTGAAAATTCAGCAGCTGGAAGTTTCTACCACCTGAAAGTTTCCAGCACCTGGCTTCCTCCCAGCAGGTTCCTTTGAGGAGTGGTCAAATAGGCCGCCACTAAGGTCAGCATGTCAGTGGATCAAGGCAAAAACAGGTCTTTAACTTGAATATCCTGGTTCCTTTCCAGTTTCATACATTACCAAGATTTGAGGCCAAGGAATGGGATAGAAGTTAGGTGTGCTACACAGAGAGTTGCAGGCTTTGGTCTATGTGGACAAGCTACCTAGCACACGAGTTTAGTGCAAGATGTTTTTAGAGATTTGAAATAAAACAATAATTTTTGCTTTTCCTCTGCTTGTGATTTGCTGAAAACCCGATTAGTGTGATTCATTCTGCCATGGTTGACAATTCAAAGTAAACTTATTTGCAAATAACATGATAACATAGTTCTTGGGGTGTGAAGCCATCTGTTCTTGTCACAAAACTTGTGCTTGCCAAGTTCTTCGACTTTCACATGAGGTTTCAAGGACCTTTAAAGTGAGTGTCCGTGCTCCCCTGATTCCAACAATCTGATCGGACTCCTCTCAGTCTATGAAATGAAATATATCAGGAAGCATAGTTAGCAAAATTTTCTGTGATAGGCATGAAATCAGCCCTAAACTCTTCAGAAAGTGGGTTGGTAACATCAACTTAGCACCGGTCTTCTGAGTGGAATGACATGTGTCACTGGCAAGTGGCAAATGCTGGCCCTGGACATTAGCCCTGTTGTAAAGAAGCCTCTCTGTAGGACGAAGCTCACCACTCCCTTAGCTCAGTCAAAACAACTTCCACAGGGGACCTTCTTTTCTAATTTTGGACTGTTCTTTGTTGGAGAAGAAAATGGGAAATAGAAAATATAATAGCCTTGGGCACTATGTTATTTCTATATTTGTGAACAGCTAGAGTATCCTTTATCCAAAATGCTTGAGACCAAAAGTGTTTTGGATTTCAGACTTTCTCAGAGTTTTGAATATTTGCAAATATATAATGAAATATCTTAAGGATGGGACCCAAGTCTAAACATGAAACTCATTTATGCTTCATATATATCTTATACACAAATAAAATTTTGTACAGCATTTTTAATAATTTTGTGCCTGAAACAAAATTTGTGTACATTGAGCCATCAGAAATAAAGGTGTCAATCTCGGCCACTCATGTGGACAGTCTGTGGTTTGTCCTACCTCTGAATTTATATGCTACCAATTAGCATTTTAGCTATGACCCATCACATGAGATTGGGTGTGAAATTTCCCACTTGTCTTGTCATGTCAGCACTCAAAATGTTTAGGATTTTAGAGCATTTTCAATTTCAGATTTTCAAACTAGGGATGCTTCACCTGTATTATAGATGCTTTAATCCATCCATGGCCCTGAATGCCTTTAACTACTACCACCGAAGAATAGTTGTGAGGAATTGAAAGCTATTTTGGCCAGAAGGCTACAAGGGCTTGTAAAAAAATGAGGAATTTTCATGAGATTATGACCCTACTGGCATCTTTCACAACCTTCTTGGTGGTGCTGATCAGACAAAGAGAGGAAGCAAAAGTCTCTTATGGAGTGAATATTTGCTGTTTAAACATGCCATGGATCTAAAATATGTTGCTTATGCCTAGCTGCAAAAGTTCAGTGGATTGTAATGGAATGGTGAGCATGCCAAAAGTTTTCCTAATTTTTTTCTAAGTTGTACTACAGTACTTGTTTATAGTTCCATGCCAGAAGACAATATAAAACAGACTTTTCTTTTCTATCAGACTAATATACTTATTACTAAGAGGAAAGAAAAATACACAACAAAATCATTATATAACTCAAAGTTATTTCCTTATTAGTATGGAGCAATATCTCATAGGCAAAAAAAAGAGGATTAAATGGATGGTGAAAAGGATATGACTGCCTTGATGAAATGTTTTCCATATTTTATGCATTTCAAAAGCTCAGCTAATACTTTATTTTCATGGAATATTTTGTTTTATTAACAAAGATATGTTTCTCTGTGCTTTTTGTTTCAGCAACAGCCCAGTCTTTATAAGTCAATCTTCAACTACAATTTAATTAAATAACTGAGGAAAAAAATAACAGCACTGAGTGATTTTGTTTTGTTTTCTAATTGTGCTGAAAGGGCACAACCATTCCCAGGTACTCCTGAGTCCCTAGCTGAGCAGTACTCTTAATCCTAATCTGATGCTGAAATTCTAGTCCCAGGTGAACAGCTTCCGAACAAACACATGCACAAATCTCTCAGTATCAATTATTTTTATTAACATTAGCACTTTTATACCAATACTGCAATATATTGGGTTTTATACAATATAAAGGTTTTATTACTCATAGTACATATCTTTTATTTCTTTTGAGAATCAAGGTAAATAATCCTAGCTCATGGCATGGGATCCTGAGGGAGGCTGGTTCTTATCTGACTCTGCATTCATTGGGAAAATCACTTTTTTCTCAACTGAAAAAGATGCATAAGGGATAATATCTCATTTCATAGAGATGCTTTGTGTAGACGTAAAGGAAATAACAAGTATAAAACTATTAAACTGTGGCCAGATACATGGCAGCAAGAGGTAGCTTCTTGCTGCTGAAGTCCCCTTGCACAAGGAACACCCAGGGAGGCACCAGAAGAGTTGACACTGACAATGCCCACCCACCTTGATGGTGGAGATGGGATTAGCCACCTCTGCTTGGGGTTCAGGAGCATTCTGTCTTAGCACTCACCCCACCATCTTATTCTACTTGGTGAAATATCACTAATTTTGTTTAAAGGAAGAAATTATTTGGAAGAAAATCCATCACCAAATGGATGTATGCCAGCACCACTGAAGGAAGAATCTCCTGTGAAATCCACATGGTGGGGCAGAGGCTCTGAGGAACGAATTAGCTCTTCCAGAGAGATCCACACTGGCACAGAGCTAGGCCCCACCAGACCACAAGGTAAGATGTGAGCCAACCCCTCCAGACACTATAGGCCTTTATGCTTCCTATTCAATGCAAACTCCTTCTGATATAGATAGATAGATAGATAGATAGATAGATAGATAGATAGATAGATAGATAGATAGATAGATAGACAGACAGATAGATATAGATATAGATTTAGATTTTTTTTTCTCAGATTTGTTGCTTCTAGGAATGAGATGAGACATTCAAACTCATTTCCCTAGAGGCACAAACCAAATTTGAAACTAGCAGAGAGAGTGAAAGATCAATAATTTCACCAGCTGGCTCTCCCACAATAATCTAACATTGTATGGGAAATTGTAATATGCTGTGTGATTACTTCTTCTATTTTATTTGTTTGCTTTTCCCCTTCTATTTCCAAGTTATCTTTATTCATTTTGTGAAGAACAATATAAATATATAATGTTTTTGAGTTGGAAACAAGTTTGCTCAAAGCTGCTGAGTTATTTTTATTTCTGAATACTTTGAGCAGGAAGCTATAATTTTCATTTTCCCCAATGTGAAAGGTAAAGAAAGAGTAACCACAGAGTCAGGTACATAATGATTATAACAAGAAATCATCCTATTGTAATCCTGCATGCTCTTGGTTATTAGGTTACTAGTTTTCTATGACATTCGACTCTTTTCAAACTGTGAAATTTGCTTAATTTTTATTGGGAACATGATGGTATTTCATCCAGAGTTTAATTTTCTACTGAAATTATATTTCTCTTGCCTAAATGCAATGAGGAATACATACATATAGTGTAATTGTCTGATTTTCAGTATTACATGTATATTTATAAAATGCAAATACATCTATTCTGCACAAAAGCTTTTCTTGAGTGTGCAACCCCCATCATAATACACATGTCTTCTGTTTCTGAAGAAGTTTTGCATATTCTTTGATACATGAAGTGTGAATCACATAGAAATATACAAACATATTTTATGTTCAAGTGATTTTTTATTTGTAGGGTATTTTACTTATGAAATTAGTTATAGTGGTAGGAATCTGAATATTGTTTCTAAACTAAATAGGGATTTCACTCATGGTTTAATTTATTCTCATCCAATCCTCTCTGATTCTTACCCCACTCCCATGCTATGCTATTACTGATTCATTAACTCAATATATTCTATGCATTTGTCTATGTGGGCTGTGTCAGGCTCTAAAAATACAAGGCACATGCCTGTACCTAATGACTCTCTGGCTTGGGCAGGAACTCAGATATTATGGGAAGGAATTTCACTATTCAAGGAGTATAAATTGTTTTCCACAGCAACTTATTTTTAAGTCTTCATTATATTAGTTAGTGGAAACTTTCTCAACTTAACAACAACTCCTCCAACTTAAAAACAAAACCCTCCTTGTTTTTCTGGGCTGTGTCTGTGAACTCGGGAGGTCCTGGGGGTCCCAGGGATGCTAGACAGCTCTGGCGTGGGTTATGCCCTATGACCAGCAGTGTTCCCTGAGATGGATCCTTTCCTTGTAAAGTATTCCTTCATCCATTCTCCCCAGGTCCTCTGGGGACATTTCTGACAGGCTATAGGCTGTCTGCCCCTTTAAAACACAGCACTCACTTTACTGGGCCTTTGTCATTTACAGTCATCTATTTGTGATGTTTACTTTTATGTATCAACTTGACTGGGCTGAGAGATGCTCAGATAGCAGGTGAAACATTATTTCTGGGCATATCTGTGAGGATGTTTCCGGGAGAGATTAGTATTTGAATCAGTAGGCTGAGCAAAGAAGATCCACCCTCACCAATGTGAGTGGGCACCATTCAATTCTATGAGAGCCAGAGTAGAACAAAATGTCAGAGGAAGGATGAATTTACTTTCTCTTTTGTAGCTGGGTAATCCATCCTGCCCTTGGATATTGGAGCACCTCTGGCTTCCCTGGTCCTCAAGACTTTAGACAGGGAGACTTACACCATTGTCTCCCCCTACCCTTCTTCTTCCCGGGCCTTCAGTCTTGAACTGACAGGTACATCATCATCTCTCCTGGTTCTCAGGTCTTCAAACTCAGACTGAATTATACTACTGGTTCTCCAGTTTTCAAACAGCAGATTATAAGACATCTCAGCCTTCATAATCATGTGAGCCAATTCCCATAATAAATCCCCTCTTATATATGTAGATATATTCAATTGGTTTTGTCTCTCTGAAGAATTTTGACTAATACAGAGCCTCTTCATCTTTCCAAAATTAGAGATTTTGAGTAATCTCTGATACTCAGAAATTACTCAGATCCTTTCACTGCACCATGGTGCAGGGCATATTCCATCAGTGTGCCCAGTTATCTCTGTCTAAACACATCATTCAGGCATTTCTACTCCCATTGCAGCCCCTGCATGGGGGAAACCAAGGTTTTGCCACCTCTCTTAGGTCCACCTGGGCAGAGTCTTGATTCTCTCAGACCCATTTGCAGTATCTGTCTTCCCCTGCCCTGCTGGGGCTTGGAGCTCCTTTTGCAGGCACACAGCCCTCTAAACTTCCCCTGTAACTCTCCACCTCAGTCCAGGAAACCATTTCTGGACGTGGGAAAGAAGCTACCAGAAGTTTTGCCTCAACTCATGTCTTCTGAGTTATCTTCTGCCTAAGCTTTTAACATTGAAAAGACGTTTCTCTGCTGTACATCCATTACCTGAGATAGATTTCTTGATGACAAAATATGAAGGGCATCACAAGTTCAAAGTGATATAGGAGTTAAAAAGAAATTATTTAGGCAGATAGTGAGTATAAGGAAGTCCCCAGTAAGGTTTCCTTCTTAATGAAAGCAGCCCCCAAATCATTTCTTCTCTAATAAAGAGCAGCCTGTAAAATCGAGCTGCAGACATAGATAAGCAAGGTAGAAACTTGCACGGGTGAATACCGGCAGCTGTGCCAATAGGAAAAGGCTAGCTGGGGGCCAAGCACGTCCAACATGGCGGCTCCATCTTCCCTTTTCCTTGCCAACCACATGTACAGAAAGGAGTAGACATCATGGCACTGGCCAAATAGAAAGCTATTTGTATAGTAAAAGACAAGGGTGGGGTGACCAGCTTCTTTGTGCACTGTGAAAATGTCATACCTGGTCCAATCTTTGGGCTCTATGTAAATCACACATCGCCTCCTCAGGCTCGTCTGTAAAACACCGTGAATTTCATCAGGAAGCCGATAGACCCACACAGAAACCCCTCTCTCTCTCTACAGGAGTGACAGTTTTCCTCTTTTTCTCTATTAAACCTTTCTCTCTCTCTATTAAACTCACTTCTTCTGTGTCTGTGTACTTGATTTCCTTGGTATGAGATGATGATCCTCGGGTATTTGCCCCAGACAAGCTCGCTGCTTCAAAAGGAAGTATGAGGGAGGAATCCGGAGCATATAAGTTACATCAAATATCTACATAGACAATGTGGCCTAGCAGGGTCTATGGTTGGGAGATTTGTTAGGTGCAAGGAGAATCACTTCCCTTGATTTGTGGATGCAGCTTGTCGGGACAGAGCAAACAACACCAAAGCTGAGACCTAAGAGACTGCGGTTGACCCATAAAGGATGCAGAAGCAGGGGTGCTAACTCCCTGTGCAGCTGAAAAGCCAATCATAACTTTTGACTCACTGCTGGCCGACTGTCCACCAGAAGCCTTACGGATAACATACACAGTCAATTAATATATATTGTACATATTATATGTATTATATACCTCATTCTTATAATAAAGTAAGCTAGAGAAGAGAAAAATGTAATTAAGAAAATTATAAGAAAAATATATTTACTACTTATTAAGTGGAAGTGAATTATCACAAAGTTCTTTATCCTCATCATCATCTCATTAAGTAGGCAGAGAAGGAGGAAGAAAAGGGATTGGCCTCAGGATGGCAGAGGCAAAAAAATGTCTGAGTAACACTTCTGGTAAGACTTAGTCTCGTGAGAGAAGTCTTCTTGAAAGGCTATTCATTCTAGGCATGGGAGACAGCAAGGCTTGGCTGCCAAGGGCACATGGCACATTCTGGAAACTAAAATTTACTAGAGTTTGAGTATGAGGAGACTGGGGGTACAGGGAGCATGAGGAAGTCTGCCACATCAGGAGGCAGCTGCTGTGATAGCCCAGGGCTCACACACAGTACCAGTTGCTTAGGCACCATCATTTCTTCTTCTTCCTTGAGAATCCCATTTCTACTCATAGAGAAAAATGGGATTAGTCTTAGGGAGTGAATCACGACTGATAGGAGCTAATCACAGCTATCTCTTGCAAGTGATATTTTTTAAGGATAGACAAAACATCCAATTCTGGTCAATAAGCCACAAGAGAAAGTCAGCTAAAGATGTAGAAAAGGCTTCTTCCCTGATAGAGAGGTGCATGAAGAGAGTATTCTCTTTCTTCTGCTGGTCCTTCCCACTCTGGAATGGAATAGTTCATTGTTTGAATGTTAGAGATGAGAGCATGTAACACGTGACCATGGGGCAAAAAATCTCAGGATGAAAGACAGTATGCTGATGATGTGAAAAGACAGAAAGACAGAGACAGCCAGGTTCTTGGGTGAACCAGAAACCCAAACTGGGACTGTTTAGCTCAGGACATTCTAGTAAACATTAAGTACACTATGCTGTAAGCCATTATTACTTAGGTATTCAATGACTTGTAACTAATTTTTTTCCAAAAGCAAAATAGTTCAGGATTTTGCAAGGGGAACATACAGTGTTTGAGTCAAGTGTGGTAAGATTTTTGCAAACAAATGTGAAGTCCCATATTAAAGAGAAAGCTTAGCGTGTAGTAGGGAGCAAATTGAAAGAAATTCATTACGGTTGGTACTTAAAATATGAGTTGTTAGAAATGAGGTTGATACACAGGTATGAATTAATTTACTGAGATTCTTATAATCCAAGCAACGATATTTGAATTTCATTCTAAAGGCAAAAAAGTAGTTGATGGTTTTAAGGGGAGTTCGGTGATCAGATTCATAATTTTAGAACTTATTCTGGAAGAATTTAGCCTACACTAGTTAGCTAGCAGAGGAGTTGGAGAGTAGGTTCCAGAACAGGAAATGGAATCAACGGGATTTTATACTTCATTTGATTTCTGTGGTAAGAAAGAAGGAATTGTGTCAAATTTCTATCATGAACTTAAGAAGAGAAACAGGACAGTTTTAATGAGGAAAATCATTCATAGTGAAGATTTTGTTTTTTCAAAAAGGCACTACCTTGGCCCTTACTGGTTATGTAAATTTGAATTCTCTCATGATAGAATTACAAATCAAATAGATACAAAAAATATCCTCATGTGATTGTCACTGATCAGGAAACTGTAATCGATGTCAAAGAAACCAAATTCTAAGTTGTATTTCTTTTCCAATGATAACCTTATTTTCTTCTAATATAAAATCAACCTTTATCACTTGGCTAAATGTCAAGTGTACACTGGGCGATTAAGAACCACAAAGACTAATGTCTGCACTAGAAACATATTTACCAATTAAGGTATTTATAATTTTAATATAAGATTAATAATCAATTATTAAAGTTAAGATATTACACCGTAGCTCAGGATATTAGTTAGAGTCCCAATAATAGAAAATTGCACCCCCAACCAAAGATAATTTAGGAACAGTTTATTTACAGAGAGGCTATCTACAAAAGGTGGCCGGAGTTATAGAAGAACTACAAGGCATAGTACAGTCACTCAGATCTGGAAACAAAGGAGTTCCAGTGACTAAGATCCACAAGAAGAGAATCATTTAGAGAAGGCAGCATTAAGAGAAGCAGCCTCTTTATTCTAGGGGCATAGCCAACAGGATGCAAATACATATGGAGCAAACCAGAAAAATTAAAATCCTGACTTCACTCTCTTTCTTCCCTCTAATTTCCTTCCAGAGCTCCTACTGAGCTGAACCTACCTGGAGGACATTGGCTAAGTCATGTCTTTGACGTAATCATGTAGTAGTTCAGCATGCACTCACAGCGGGGTAGGCAGAGGACAGAGTGACTCTGAAGGGGTAAACAGTAGACCTCTGCCATGATCACAGGTGAAATTATCTTAATGCATAACCTATGTCAAAATGTAATTGTATGTGGACTTAACACCTAGGTTTTTATACAACATGAAGGTGAATGGCTAAAATAAAGACAGAAGAGTTTTAGCTCAAAAGATTTGCATTGATAAAATAAGTGCTCATTAAAACTTAATTGATTATTTTGATTAGTCTTTCCTGATAAAGATATTAGCTCATATTTGTTTTTAGCCAGAACACTTTTGCAGGTGGGAGAAAGGAACTATAATAGGATTCATTATGAATGAAAATGAGCAAAATAGCAATACTAAACTATTTTCCAGCTTAGCCATTATTTAAAATTATAATCATGTTTTTAGTGAATTGTACTTTTACAGTTAGAAAAGTATGATAATTTTTAATAATGAAAGAGAATAATGGCAATAAAAGATTTCTTAATTGGATTTGGGTTTGGAGAGCATTTTATCCATAGTAGATACTCTATAGGACTCAAGATCTGCTAAGATGTCTAGAAAACTCATCTTATGGGTTCACTAGGGCTCTACTTACAGAGACTGAGGCACTGCCTGTATAAGAATGTACCCTAGAGAAAGACAGAGCCAAGGAACTCCTGAAATATGGCTTAGTGTCTGTTCCATATTGCTTTCTGGCTTACCCTGTAGGGATTAATATCTAAATGATAAAGCAAGGAAATTTAATGAACAGGCAAAAAAAAAAGAAATTAGTTATATTTTACCCAAACCCACAACAAGAAATTAGAGATGGTGTCATACTGCAGTGACCAGAAGCACTACTTTTGACACAGATGGCAGGATTCTTGGCATCATATATAGTAGGCACAAGGGGACATTGCTGTGAATCTGTAGCAACAGGAACACCCTCATCAGTTAAGGATATTTGACATAGCTCTATTTGGCACAGACATAGGAACCCTCATCATCAAGCACCTAAGGTCTAGAGAAAAATGTTGGTATTCCTCAGGGGCTGCTATAGTGGTGTCCTCAGCAGGTTCTGGCAGTATCAGCTACTTTGAACCTCAGCAATGACAGAGACTTTTCTGGCTAAGTTGGAGTGGGAGACAATTTAAATATAGAAAGTCCTGTGAGAATTCTAATAGCACAGGTGAAGGCAAGGTTAGAGAAATAGAATTTTGTCCACAAATACATCTCTAAAGATGGAAAGGAAACAAGAACTAGAGGCTCATACAGTTGAAAAAGAGATTTAGGGACTAAGAGTTAACAGCACAACACAAATT
The DNA here is from genome assembly GCF_000951035.1 of Colobus angolensis palliatus. Taxonomy (NCBI): domain Eukaryota; kingdom Metazoa; phylum Chordata; class Mammalia; order Primates; family Cercopithecidae; genus Colobus; species Colobus angolensis. The sequence goes on along the minus strand of NW_012123154.1, from coordinate 9,112,526 downwards.
AACAAATTATCCTCCTTGTTATCCCTTTGAAATCTTGTCTGTGGTCCAATTCAGTCTTTTTTTAAAGAGAAATAACTTTTAGCCAGTTTTGCCATATGCCACCCACTATTACAGTTACCTTTCCCCTCAACTTTTAATATTTGTGTTTCCAGTTTCCCCTGGGTTGGGAAAATCATTACATATTGTAGTATACCTTTATACAGATTTGATTCTATAGTAATATATTGATTATTTATACTAAAAATATGAGCAATACCAATATTAAATTCATATTGAGAATTATTATTGATTTTAATCATTCATTCACTTAAAATATTTACTTAGAACTTGCTACATGAAAAGCAGTATGTAAGAATTTTTCATTGTATTAATATTTAAATTTATTTATATTTTCATAACTAGTGGGTAAAGAAGGATGGGAGAAAAGGGAAGGAGAAAGCCCAACACTTTCCTTTTTTTTTTCTTCATTATTATTTTACTTTAAGTTCTAGGGTACATGTGCACAATGTGCAGGTTTGTTACATATGTACACATGTGCCATGTTGGTGTGCCGCACCCGTTAACTCGTCATTTATATTAGGTGTATCTCCTAACACTATCCCTCTCCCCTCCCCCTCCCCCTTGGCATGCCCTGGTGTGTGATGTTCCCCTTCCTGTGTCCATGTGTTCTCATTGTTCAGTTCCCACCTATGAGTGAGAACATGCAGTGTTTGGTTTTCTGTCCTGGCTATAGTTTGCTCAGAATGATTGTTTCCAGCTTCATCCATGTCCCTATAGAGAAAATAAACTCATCCATTTTTATGGCTACCATAGTATTCCATGGTATGTATGTGCCACATTTTCTTAAACCAGTCTATCACTGACGGACATTTGGGTTGGTTCCAAGTCTTTGCTATTGCGAATAGTGCTGCAATAAACATACGTGTGCATGTGTCTTTATAGCAGCATGATTTATAATCCTTTGGGTATATGCCCAGTAATGGGACAGCTGGGTCAAATGGTATTTCTAGTTCTAGATCCTTGAGGAATTGCCACACTGTCTTCCACAATGGTTGAACTAATTTACAGTCCCACCAACACTGTAAAAGCATTCCTGTTTTTCCACGTCCACTCCAGCACCTGTTGTTTCCTGACATTTTAATGATCGCCGTTCTAACTGGTGTGAGATGGTATCTCACTGTGGTTTTGATTTGCATTTCTCTGATGGCGAGTAATGATGAGCATGTTTTCATGTGTCTGTTGGCTTCATAAATGTTTTCTTTTGAGAAGTGTCTGTTAATATGCTTCACCCAATTTTTGATGGGGTTGTTTGATATTTTCTTATAAATTTGTTTAGGTTCTTGTAGATTCTGGATATTAGCCCTTCATCAGATGCGTAGATTGCAAAACTTTTCTCCCTTTCTGTAGGTTTCCTGTTCACTCTGATGGTAGTTTCTTTTGCTGTGCAGAAGCTCTTTAGTTTAATTAGGTCCCATTTGTCAATTTTGGATGTTGTTTCCATTGCTTTTGGCGTTTTAGTCATGAAGTCCTTGCCCATGCCTATGGCCTGAATGGTATCGCCTAGGTTGGAGAAAGGTAATGCTTTCTAGATGGAGATATGAACAATGTTTTATGGACAAACAAGTGAATAATATGATTCAATATATTCATTATAATTGATTTAGCTTTTAAAAGTACCTCAAGTAATGATCAAATCTCCAATGATTTTGGTTTTGCTTCTTCTTCTTCTTCTTTTTTTTTTTTTTTGAGAGAGAGAGAGTCTCACTCTGTCACCCAGGCTGCAGTGCAGTGGTGCAATCTTGGCTTACTGCAACTTCTGCTTCCTGGGTTCAAGCAATTCTCCTACTTCAGCCTCCCGAGTAGCAGGGACTACAGGCACGCATCAACATGCCCAGCTCTTTTATTATTATTTTTTTGTATATTTAGCAGAGACGGGGTTTCACCATGTTGATTAAGCTAGTCTTGAATTCCTGACTTCAGTTGATCCTCCTGCCTCGGCCTCCCAAAGTGCTGGGATTACAGGTGTGGGCCACTATGCCCCGCCCGTTTTGTTTCTTTTTTTTTCAAACTGCTGTCTAAAGTAGCTGATGACTAAAAATATATGTTAGAAATAAGTTATATGTAAAATAAAATAACTGTATTCAGTAATATAAAGATATTGCTTTTACCTACTTCTGATGACATTATAGCTTTTCTGATGCATTTTCATTAAGAAATAAGTGGTACCTCTACGGAAAACAACATAAACTGAAACTATCAACATTTTCCCTGTGGTCATAATTTCTAACAACTCATTTTTTCCTCATATAAGTCCTATGGTTTCCATTTAGAAAAGTGATGAAAAAAATAATCACAGCCATAAGATTTGATTTTTACATTCTAAGTTTACACTTATATTCTAACACTTAGAACCAATTTGTTAGGAAAATTCCAGTAGAGACAGTATCTAGTTTAAACCATATATGCAAAAAGCGAGTGTTTAGAGTCATAACATTTTAATCACTTTTGATTTTTTTCTTCACAAACGTTGTAAGTATTAAATAGATTGAAAGTAATTATGTAAAGAGATAGTAAAAATATTATAAACAAGGGCAGATTCGTGATCTTGGCCATGGTATCAAATTCAATCTCTATATCTTCAATGAAATTTTATAACAAAAAGTACCATATGTTTACACTAGATGAATATCATAACATGATAGTATAGTTTATGAGTAATGACAAAAATAATTAGAGTCTCAGATTAATTGAATAGATCCCTATCTGAATATCCCAAATTCAAATTTTTTGGCAAAACTCTAACCATAATACATTACCTGCAAAACAAGGTGGTCAAATAAGCTTGATAAATGTAGCATTCTCTAGCCTTCTCTTGGAGATTTACAGAAACATTAGTGTATTAAATATCATAAAATCATGCAGAAAATTAACCTGTTGAAATAATATTTTACCCACCATTGGCCAAGTGTATGTGACCAGAAAATCATGACACTGCCTAACTAATTCAAGCAAATTAATTCAACTTCTAGATCATCATTGGGCTGGTTGCTTAAGAATTACAAATTGCAAACTCCACCAGAGATTCTGATTCATTCTCTGTGGCTTAGTCTGCAGGAATAGGAGCTTTCAAGCAATTTCCATGTAGTTTCAATGGCAGCCCAACTTGGAAACTTTTGGCCTATGCCTTCTTCACTATGTCCTGACTGCCGTGTTACAGCAACAGCAAGCTCTTATCTGATTGAGAACCACTTCAAATCCATATACTTAGCTGAGACTGACTAATTTACCAGAATGCCTCACATTGTCGACCACCATACTCTACTAGTATAATGGCTGTTTTCATTGAAAAAAAAAATGCTTTAAAATTACAAATTGGTTATCCCTAATCTGAAAATTTGAAATCTGAAGTGCTCTAAAATATGAAATGCCTTGAGCCCTGACATAATGCTTAAAGGAAATTCTCATTGGAGCATTTTGAATTTCTAAAGTTGGGATACTGAACAGGTTAGTATAATGCAAATATTCCAAAACCTGAAATCCAAAACACTTCTGGTCTCAAGCATTTCAGATAAGGGATACTCAATTTGTATACTGCATCTCAATTCAGTCAAATATTTATGGAGCATCTTCTTGTGTCAGATCTTCTGCCAGGTTCTGGAGAAAATGAAACTAAATATAGAAAGACTCGTGTCCTTAGATAACTAGCATTCTAGAGAGGACAGAATCTCAGAGTGTACTAACATTGAAAACATTCTATTTAATGGCTTTAGGAAAAATCACTGACTTTGGTGCTGGTTATAAAAGCCCAATAACTAAATGAAAGGAAAAGGAAGTATTTCTTTTTATGTTTTCCTGGCCTCCAAACTGGTTTTCTAGGTATTTACTGGATATGACCATTCTTTCTTTGATAATTAAACATATTCTAAATGTAATTGGCTTTCCACCTTATCCAACCCCTTGAACCTGACTTCTCCTCTAGTTCAATTTTGATCAATGGCCTTATCATTCACTTAGAAACTTTAGAAATTTTGAGGTTTTCATTTGTGTCTCCTCTGCCTTCTACACTGCAATAAATCCATTGTTAAGTCATACTGATTCTACAACAGAAACTCAGATCTAGCTTCTTGCTCCTTCCCCTGTTGGTCCACGATGACACACAAATTTTGCTTTAATTCAGATCCTCACAGATTTGCTCCCAGATTATAAATAGCTCTTAACTAGTATCCTTCACCTTCTTTATGCCTCCCTTCCTCCATCCAGGTACAATATTGCCTCTATATCTAATATTTTAAAACAATATAAAACAATAGTACTAACAAAACTGACAATATTTGACTCCCTTTTGCCTGCCCCATATGATAATATTCATTTTCCTTAGCATGCCAAAGAATAATTTATAATTGATTTCACAATATTTCTTAACATTTTCTACCAATGAAACCAACAAATCACCTTTTTTCCAATACATTGTGTTCTTTTGCTCTTTTGTTCCTAGATTTCTCTTTCCTTTTATTGAAAGATATACTTGACCTGCTTGACTATTTAATGAATTTATCTTCATTTTTGAATACCTAGTTCAATGGTTCCATCTTTGTAAACCTATCTCTGCAAACTCTGGCAGAACATTTCTCTGCTGTATCCTTAGCATTCTACTTAACATTCCTATCACAGAATGAACTCATTATGTTTGTATGGGATGTGTCTTCCTTCCAAGATTCCAAGTATCACAGATTAAAAACTAAAGCTTATTAACACTTGTGACTCCAGATCACAGCAGACATGTGTTGGTTAAAAAAAGTGTCTTAATAAAAGCATTCATAATTGAATAAATTATGTATATAATTTAAATGTTTATTAGAATTAACATATAGAATTAGAATGCTATATGTTAATATAGAATTGTTATACATTATATATTATATACATAAATGTTAATATATGTAATTAGAATTAACATATAGAATTAATATGTCTAAGGAATATTCAGCAAAAACAGCATATCAATAAAAATTGTTAGAATTATTTGTTTTATGTTGCATCAAAATGGACCAGGAAACTCAGAAGTTTCCTAATACTTATGAAAACTATGACTATGGTTGGACTGGTAACTTTTCAAATGTAGCATTATTGTCTAGTCAAAGACAATCTGTTGACAATAGAAACCCTGAGGAGAGAGAAAGAAGGAAGAAAGGAATGAAGGAAAGAAGGACAGAAGAAAGGAAAAAATCAGAATGGGATTGAAGGAAGTATAAAGAGATGAATGTAGACTGCCAGATAACATAGTGAATGATTGTAATATTTAATTTTTCTGCTTCCAAAATGCTAGTAAAGAATAGAGAGAGGGTATGTAAAAAGTCATAGTCAACTTCCAGTTTCTGGTCTGACATGTAAAGGGTTTGGAAGCTATCACTCCTATTCGGAACAGACCAAATATTACAACAAGAAATACAGTTGACCCTCTAACAGCACAGGTTTGAACACATGGATCCATTCATACATGAATTCTTTTTCAATACATATATTGGAAAATTTTCTGGGGATTTTTGACAATTTGAAGAAACTCCCATGTGAACCACATAGCCTAAAAATAATGAAAACATTGAGAAAAAGTTAGGCATGTCATAAGTGCATAAAATATATGTAGATACTAATCTCTTTTATCATTTACTACCATAAACAAATACAAATATATTTTTTAAAAATTGAAATGTATCAAAACTTATATCTACACTTACAGACTGTACTAGGCACCATTCATAGTAAAGAGAAATGTAAACAAATGTAAAGATGCAGTATTAAATCATAACTGCATAAAATTAACTATAGTATATTCTGTACTACTTTAATAATTTTGTAGCCATCTCTTGTTGCTATTGCATTGAGCTCAAGTGGCCATGTAACACTAATCATCTCCACATCAGTAGTTTGTCTTTCCAGCAAATTGCATATCACACTAAAAAGTAATCTGTTGAGGTTCTCACATGTTTTTCATAGTGTGTAGTACAATACTGTAAATCTTGAAAAAACCCATAGGATTCATATGAAATACCACTAGTGATGCTGGAAGTGCTCCCAAAAAACAGAGAAAATTCATAACGTTACAAGAAAAAATGAAGCTGCATGATATATACCATAAATTGAGGTCTGCAGCTGTGGTTTCCCATCATTTCAAAATAAATGAATCTAGCTTAAGCATCATTGTAAAAAAAAAAGAGGAAATTCATGAAGGCATCACTGCAGCTACTCCAGCAGAAGTGAAACTCTTGTACTTTTTGCAAATTATTTAATCTAGTATTGCAAATATAGTTTTCATGTGGGCACCGGATTGTTATAAAAAGGACATACCTGTAAACCCTAATATGATTTGAGAAAAAGTGAAGTCATTATGTGATAACCTAACAAAAAGAAGTTGAAGGATCTAAAGTTGGAGAATTTAAGGCCAGTAAAAGATGGTTTGATAATTTTAGAAAGAGGTTTAGCTTTAAAAATGACAAGATAAAAAAAGAAGCAGCTTTTGCAAATCAAAAGGCACAGAAAAGTTCCCAGATATTATAAAGAAAATCGTTGAGAAGGAAGGATATATGCCTGAACAGGATTTGTTTATTTGTTTGTTTGGAGACAGATTCTTATACTGTTGCCTAGGCTGGAGTGGAATGGCATGATAATAGCTCACTGCAACCTCAAACACCTGAGCTGAAGCCATCCTCCTGCCTCAACCTTCCAAGAAGCTGGGACTTTAGGCACACACCACCACTGAACAGATTTTTCATGCAGATAAAAGTGTCCTATTCTAAAGAACTATTGCAAAGAGGATATTTATTGGTAAGGTAGAAAAGCGAGCATAGGATTTAACACAGAAAGTAATAACCTAACTCTGTTTTTTGTGCAAATGTAGTTGGATGAAATATTAGAGCTGATCTTATCTATAAATCTACCAATCCCTGAGTTTTGAAGGAAAAAAATAAACACCAATTGCCAGTCTTTTGGTTGTACAACAAGAAGGTCTGAACAACAACTCTTTTTCTGGTTTGGTTCCATCAAAGTTTTGTTTCTGAAGTCAGAAATTGCCTTGCCAGTAAATAACTGCTTTTTGAAGTTCTTTTGATTTTAGACAATGCCCCTGGCCACCCAGAACCCATGAATTCAACATCGAAGACATCAAAGTGGTCTACTTGCCCTGAAACATAACATGTAGATTCAGCTTCTAGATCAGGGTGATCAGGACCTATAAGACTTATTACACAGTACACTATGGGAAAAAATTGTCGACACTGTGGAAGGGAACTCTGATAGGGAGAACAATCTGAAAGTCTGAAAGGATTGTACCACTGATGATGCCATTGTTGTTACTAAAAAGCCATATGAACCAATAGCCAAAAAATAAGAAATTCCTACTGGAGAAAACAAGGAATTCCTAACTTCACCAAATTTATGAGAAGGCCAATCAAGGAAATCATGAGAAAGATTGCAGATAAGGGTGAAAATGGTGAAGGCTGAAGGATTTCAAGATATCAATCTTAGAATTTCAAGAGGCAATAGACACCACCCCAGAGGATTTAATGAAGACAACCTGATGGAGATGAGTCCTTCTGAATCAGTGCCAGATAATAAGAAAGAAGACACTGAAGAAACAGTGCCAGAAAACAAATTGACATTAGACTATCTTGCAGAATCGTTCCCATTATTCAAGACTGCTCTTGACTTATTTTATAACATGGAGCCTTCTATAATATGGTCACTGAAACTAAACCAAGAATGATTGTTGCCATGTAGAAACATTTTAATGGAAATGAAAAAGCAAAAAATTCAGACAAAAATTATGTTGTATTTCCATAAAGTTATACCAAGTATACCTGCTTCTCTTGCCTCCCCTTTTACCTCCTCTATCTCATTCACCTCTGCCACCCCTGAGACAGCAAGACCAACCTCTTTCTTCTCCTTCTCAGCCTACTCAATGTGAAGATAACAAGGATGAAGAGATTTATGATTATTCACTTCTACTTAATGAATAGTAAATATATTTTCTCTTCATTATGATATTCTTATTAATATTAACTTTTCTCCAGCTTATTTTATTGTAAGAATACAGTGCATAATACAAATAATATACAAAATATGTGTTACCTGTTCATGTTACTGGTAAAGCTTACAGACAATAGGAGGCTAACTAGTAGTTATGTTTGGGGAAAGACAAAAGCTATACTCGATTTTCCACTGTGTGTATTGGCGGACATAGGTGTCAATGTTCCTAATCCCTGTGTATGTCAAGGGTCAACTGTACTTTGAAAAAATAGAAAATCAACAATTCTTCTGAGATCCATCAAAGAACTGAAGTCATGTCAAACCAACATGACTAAAATTGGAGAGACAGGAAAATACAGAGACTCACAGCTTACCAGAAGCAGAAGCACAAGAGCAGATGCCTACCATTCAAGAACATTCCAGTAGGAATGCTTAAACTCTCATTGAGAAATTGTTCAAGGTTCAGTGTCAAGGAGCTAGAGGGTTAAAAACTTTGAGAAGCTCAGTCCCAAGGAAATGGGAGGGGAAGAAGAGGGAGGGTGGGTCAGGAACCTTAACAGATTCTCAAGATGAAAGCATGGAATTAAATACCTCATGCTTTCATCGTGGTAAGAGAGAAAAAGTAACCCACATGAACAATGCCCAGAGCTCTCTATTCTTTTCATAAAGCCTGCCTTGGAGAAATACCATTGTAAAAGAAACTGAATGACTTGGTTCCACCGAAGTCTAATCAACTTGTGTGAAGAAAAATGCACAACTCCAGCCCTTTCCCCCTTTCCAGTCTAACCTGAAAGGAAATAAACCTGAGGTCCTAATCTGTGTAGGTTGCATCTCAAGGTCACAGGTTCAATGAAAGGCTAAGACCAAATCATAGGACTATAAAATGCTTCTTGTAACTCCACAACTTATCACTGCAGCAGTTGGTTTCCCATAAAATAACATGAGATTCCAGGTGAAAGAACTGTAAATCTCAGACTGTTTTTATAAAAGAGTCTTCAGGGAAACCCAAAGACAACAAGAGAGACAAAAACAATGATGTTAGAGGAATTTTTACACTCTGCCACCAATAGATACAGCAAACAGTAAACACAGCCAAACTGCTAGCCAAATAAAGAAAAAACTTCACACTGAAGTCCTATTCACCTCATCTCATGTTTTATTCAGTTCCATGTCTACTTTTCCACAGAAAAACTTACAAGAAATGTTAAAAGACAAAAAAAACCCAGTCAGAGAAGGAAAGGCAAGCATTAGCACCACTCTTGGAAATGGCAGAGATTTTAGAATCATCAGACTGGAAATTTAAAATAACTATGATTAATATGCTGAGGACTCTAAAGGAAAACATAGATAACATGCAAAATTACATGGATAGCGTAAGTAGAGAGATATTTCAAGAAAGAATCAAAAGAAAGGCTAGTAATCAAAAACATTGTAATAGAAATAAGGAATACCTTTGACAAGCTCATTAATATATCAGGTACAACAGAGGGAAAAACAGTGAACTTGAAAATATGGCATAGAAATTTCCTAAACAGAAAAGCAGAAAGAAAAAGAGTGAACAAATAGGATAAAATACCTAAGAATTGTGGAAATGACAAAAGGTATAATATAAGTGCAATGGGAATACCACAAGGAGAAGAGAGAAAGGAATAAAAAATATTTTAAGTAATAATGAAGAAGAAATTTCCAAAATTAGTGACAGCCAACAAATACAGATCCAGTAAACATAAGCAGATAAATACCAAAGCAGATAAAACACCAAACTAAACCAAAAGCAACAGAAACAACAAAAACTACACATAGACATGGCATAACCTAACTGCAAAAAGTCAAAGGCAAATAGAAAATCTAAAAAAGTGAGAGAACAATAACAACAACAAAAATGCATTACCTAAAGAGGAACAAGGATACGAATTACATCAGCCTTCTCTTGAGATATAACATACAAGCAAGAAGAGAATAGAATAGAATGTTGAAAGAAAAAAATAACAGTCTAGAATTTTGTATCCAACAACATTATCATTCAAAATATAGGTAACATATTGTGGGCCTCCTTATGTGGTACAAAGCAAACGGTACCAGCTATGAGGTATTTGTGCCAAAATAGTGAAAGTGAAATCCAATCAGACTCTAAAGCCAAACTACATTTGTAGGAAATATGGGGAGAAAAGAAACAAGGTAAATGACATCACAAGAAAGAAAACAGATGAAGTCTAGAATGTGGGCTACTTATATGACAACTGGGCTGATGTGAGGATCAGTTCTGCGTATCAGCTTGTCTCGGCTTTAGTCCCTAGTTGTTCAATGAAACACTGATCTAAATGTTGCTGTGAAAGTATTTCGTAGATGTGATTAAAGTCCATAATCGGTTGGTTTTTAGTAAGGAATATTAGTAAGAAATTATCATGATTTAATTATTCCACATTGTATACATACATCAAAAGAAAACATTGTGTCTGCTGTATTCCGGAGACTCATCTCACATGCAGAGACATACATAGGCTCAAAATAAAGGGATGGAGAAAGATCTACCAAGCAAATGGAGAACAAAAAAAAGCAGGGGTTGCAATACTAGTCTCTGATAAAACAGACTTTAAACCATCAAAGATCAA
>NW_012123154.1:9090424-9099252 GCF_000951035.1 Colobus angolensis palliatus | reverse complement strand
TGCACATGTACCCTAGAACTTAAAGTATAATAATAAAAATAAAAAAAGAAGAGATTAAAAAAATTTAAAAAATTTAAAAAATTTAAAAAAATAAAAAAATAAAAAAAAAGAAGACACTGTATCCTCAAAGTTTATACAATTTGATTTTTAAATTAAAGGTAATATTAAAAATAAAGGAAAGAAATGAGCTATCAAAAAGACATGGACAAATCTTAAATGCACATTATTAAGTGAAAGCAGGCAATCTGAAAGGACTATATAGTACATGAGTTTGATTATTAAAAGCGTAGAGAGAGTAAAAAGGTCAGTGATTGCCAGGGATTTGGAGGGATATATAGGTGCAGCACTGAGAATTTCTAGTATAGTGCAACTTTTCTCTGTAGTACTGTATCATTGGATTAATGTCATTGTACATCTGCCAAAATCTATATAATATATAACATAAAAATACCCAAATGATTATAAATCATTCTACTATAAAGACACTCGCACACGTATGTTTATTGCTGCATTGTTCACAACAACAAAGACTTGGAACCAACCCAAATACGCATCAGTGATAGACTGGATAAAGAAAATGTGGCACATATACAACATGGAATACTATGCAGCCATAAAAAAGGATGAGTTCATGTCCTTTGCAGGGACGTGGATGACGCTGGAAATCATCATTCCCAGCAAACTAATGCAAGAATGGAAAACCAAACACTGCATATTCTCACACAAAAGTAGAAATTGAACAATGAGAACACATGGACACAGGGAGGGGAACATCACACAATGGGGTCTGTTGGGGGGTGGAGGACTAGGGGAGGGATAGCATTAGGAGAAATACCTAACATAGATGACAGGTTAATGGGTGCAGCAAACCACCATGGCATGTATATACCTATGTAACAAACATGCACATTCTGCACATGTACCCCAGAAGTTAAAATATAATTTAAAAAAAGAAAAAAATCAATCTTAATGTAAATTATACACTTTAGTTAATAATAGTTTATCTACATTAACTCATTAATTTTAACAAGTGTACCACACTAATACAAGAAGTTAATATGAGGGGAAACTCTTTGTGGGGCAAGAGTGAGCAAGAGGGTGCATACGGGGATTCTCTGTACTTTCTGTTCAATTTTTCTTTAAATCTAAAACTTCTCTAAAAATACAGTGTATATAATTATTTTAAAATCATAGTCTGTAGAATAAACAGAATGGGAGAGGGAAACAATAACATTTTGGGGTATGAAAAACAAATGGATGAGTGGTAAATAATTTAAAAGCCCAAGAAATCTGAATTCTTTTTTTTCTTTTTTCTTTTCTTTTTTTTTTTTTGAGACAGAGTATCGCTCTGTGGCCCAGGCTTGAGTGCAGTGGCTGGATCTCAGTTCACTACAAACTCCTCTGCCTCCCGGGTTTACGCCATTTTCCTGCCTCAGCCTCCCGAGTAGCTGGGACTACAGGCGCCCGCCACCTTGCCCGGCTAGTTTTTTTGAATTTTTTAGTAGAGACGGGGTTTCACTGTGTTAGCCAGGATGGTCTCGATCTCATGACCTCGTGATCCTCCCGTCTCGGCCTCCCAAAGTGCTGGGATTACAGGCTTGAGCCACCGCGCCCGGCCCGAAATCTGAATTCTTAGTGGGCATTGGGAAAGTCAAGAAGCAATGTATCTAAACCACAGAACCCCAATTAACATAGGAATTGGCAACACAAGGTACCTCTGGAAGTGTGAGTGAAAATGACGCTAAAAGTAAGCAGATTAGCTGAAAGTTGGTTTAAGAAGAAATAGATGCCATATTCAGTTCCCAGTGACTCATCTGTGAGAGACACCAGGTTACCACAGTAAGTGTAACATGATAAAAACAAGGGAAATAAGTGATGATTTGCTGATCACTGAGACTTCTCAGTCCTTTCCTAACAATGCTCAAGTTGGCTCTTTGCTTTCAGAATTGCTATTTTCCAGGCAAGACTGGGATGTCCTACTATGAAGAATCTCACCAGCAGAAGAGCAAAGAGCTAAGAATTCCAAAATCAGGGTTCCCCTACAAACAGTTAGGTCAGATTACCATAAAGTGAAGTTTACACTGTAAATCACCTATACCGTCAAAAATTCTAATTAAAGTGCCTCACTTAAATGTATGACATGACAATCAATGATTTCAGAGATCGCAAAGTTTCTATCATTAGTAAAAGAAGGCAACCAATATGGAATCATCTTGAAGGAAGAGAGACTTTTCAGGGAAATACAATCATGGCAAATATTATTATTATTACTAGATAAATAGAGTCACATCTGAAACAAGAAAAGGATAGATTAAAATAGTATTTGAAGAATTAGAGCTCTTGGAAATTAAAAAGCAAAAAGTAAATAATGCAGGAAGTGAAAAGCTCAATAGATAATGTGGTTGGTAGACCTGTAAGATGCTTCCCAAATGCTCCAGACACCTGGTAAACAAACTCTAGTTTAATTCTCTACCCTTGAGAGTGGGCTGGAACTTGCCACTAACTTGTAAACAACAGAACACAGAAACTAACTGATGCCATGCCACTCCTGAAATTAGGTTACAAAAGATTATTATTTTCCATTTGCTAGGATTCTCTCTCTTCTGCCTTCTCACTTGCTCACTCTAATTAAGTCAGTTGCCATGTTCTGAGCTTCCCAATGGAGAGGTCCATGTGGCTATATGCCAGTGGTGGCCTCTATCCTACAGCTTATGAGAATTAGAGGCCCTCAATTCAATATCCTATAGGAATTGAATTTTGTCAAGAACTACTTGAGTGAGCTAAAAAGAACACCCTCCCTGGTTGAGCTTTGACATACTGCAGCCTTATGAGAGACCCCAAGCCAGAGGACTTAGTTAAGCCCTACCTAGACTTCTGACCTATAGAAATTGTGAGATAGTAAACATCATTTTAAGATGCTGTGTTTTTGGTAATGTGTTATGTAGCAATAATAATGAATACCAATGAGTTGGAAAATGTTAAGAAAATATCTCTGAGAATGTGATTTAAAAACACATAAAACAAGAGTAAAAATTTGAATGACAGAGGAAGGAGGATTAAATAGGCAAATCTCAAGAAATTTTTTAGGGCAATGAAGCTATTCTCTATGATATTACAATAGTGCTGAATGACACTATGCAACTTGTCAAAATCAATAGAAATTTATAGCACAAAGAGTGAACCTTAATGTATATAAACTTAAAAAAAATATTTAGAAGGTAAGGGGTCCCAGAATAGAATGCAGAATGTGACAAAAATTAACATAATTGTATTGTAAATAATGATTAAACAACCTCACTTACGGAAGCTGGGAGAAAGATCCTGAGTTAAGTAGCTTTGGAAATGAATGAAGTCTGCAAGACTAAGTCAAAAAGTAATTTTTTAAAAAGCTGTTAATAAACATCATACTCTAACTGATAAAGTTGTTTTCTATAGTTTTTGCAGTTAACATTTTGATACCACTATTCATTTATACTGGAATTCAATAATGGAATGAGCAGATTCTCACTGTTGGAGTAGTAGGTTACAGTTAAGCAAAAGAAGAATGCTTGAATAATCCATGTGGAAATAAATGGATTGTAGTTGGAGACTATGAACTTATTTTTGGCTTAATGAAGATATGAGTGTTTACATTGGGAATAGTTTACAGATGTTATTGTATGTACAGTTTGGTATATACACGTATATATTTCCTTGTTTGGTCATTTGAGAGGGCCTAGGAAAATTGACACTTTTAGTACGAGTAAACCTAGTTAGTGCCCAGATCATGGTTTCTATTACCATTCCCTAATAAAAGGAACCAGGGCTCCTCGAAGAAATGGCTAATTCTTGGACTGAGACAGAAAATAAACAAGATGATCCTGGAGCATCTTGTAGGGCCAGAAAGTAAGTCATTGATAGTGTGTACCACTAACATGATGTGCTAAAAAAAGGACTTTATCTCTGTGGTTATTCTCCGTAAAATCCATAATCCATTCTTATAATGAGAAAAATATCAAACACATTTCAAATGACAGACATACTACAAAACACTTCAGCTGCTCCTCCAAACAACCAAGGTCATCAAAAGCAAGGAAAGTCTGAGTAATTGCCACAGTAAAAATGAGGCAAAGGAGATATGACAACTAAATGTAATGTAGGATAGTGGAACAAAAAAGGAGGTTAGGCAATGTTAGTAATAGGTGAATCATGGTGTGTGGTATGTAGGAACCCTTTGTGCTATCTTCTCAATTTTATTGTTATTTTAAAAGATTGTGATATGGCTTGGCTGTGTCCCCACCCAAATCTCATCTTGGAGATGTGGTTCCCATAATTCCCACATCCCGGAAGGGAACTGGTAGGAGGTAGTTTAATCATGGGGGGCCGGTTACTGGTTACTCTCATGCTGTTCTCATGATAGTGAGTGAGTTCTCATGGGATCTGATGGTTTTAAAAGGGATTTTCCCCCTTTGGCTAGGCACTTCCTCTTGCTGCCACCACGTTAAGAAAAATGTGTTTGCTTCCGTTTCTGCAATGATTATGTTTCTGAAGCCTCCCCAGCCATGCTGAATTGTGTCAATTAAACCTCCTTCTTTTATAAATTACCCACTCTTGGGTATGTCTTTATTAGCAGTGTGAGAACAGATTAATATGGATTGTTTTAAAATATGAAGCAATAATGAAAATAAAATAATATAAAATAAAATTGAATTCCCAGTCCATTCATATAATTAAACCTTCAAATAATGATTTTCAGTTAGTGAAAATAAAATAAAACATGAAGGGGAAATAATTCAACAAATATTTTCCAAACCAAAGAGATTAAAAATTTGCACTCTGTGCAACTGTGTTACAGCCTAACAGATGAAAACAGGCTTAGACCAACACACATAATTATGAATTTCAGAACACAAGGGACAAGAGAAGTTCCTAAAATGTTACACTTAAAAACGAAAACAAAAACAACAAAAAAAACACAGGCCACATTTAGAAAGACAAGGAACTGGTATGGCTTCCAATTTCTCCCTAACAACATTGGAAACTACATAAACACCTTAAAAAAATCTCAGTGAAATACATTTTAGCCTAGAATTGGTATACCAAGCCAAACCCTTATTCCTGTAAAAATCAAATAAAGTCATTTTTGACATGTAAAATCACAAAAGGATTACCTTTCATGCACTCTTTCTCTGGAATCTATTGGAAGATGTACTCCTTAAAAAGAAAGTGTATCCAAAATGAAGAGAGACATCAACTATAGGAACCAAGGGTTTCAACACAAGAGGAAAACAAAGGAGATAATGGTGAAGGAATAATACGGCATAATAGATGTGCAACAAAGAGAGAATCCAGGCTATATGAGGTGAATTAGAAGGTCCCAGGAGAGACTGATAGAATACCTGATGCATCTGAACATGTGGAGAAGACGGTGAGATAATTGGTGGACTTTAGTATTGGAAGAATGCTACACAAAAATCTAATATAAAAGCAATTCTACTAATTCTCCCAGGCAAACAAATTACACAAGAAAAACAATCATTATATATACACTGCATCATTCAGCTGAGACTATCCTATATATAGGCCCAATAATATAAGAACTAATCTTGAATTAACCAACATATATATCGTATATTATATTATTATATGTTATGTGACTGTATTGTATGTATAAACATACATACATGTACATTTACATATATATGTATACACATAACATACACAGAGAGAGAGAAAATGGGGAATGGATAGAGTTTCCGTGTATAGTAGAATCAGGAAGAAAAGAAGGCAAATTTCACATTTCCAAAACAGAAAATCCCTAAATAATGTCAAATATTTAAAAATCAATAATTTTATACAAGCAATATAAACACGTTATTCAGAGACAATGGAGCTAAATTTCAAAACTATTACAGTTTAACGGCAGTTTAATATACATGTATTGAATTTCTCCTTGGTGACACATTTTGTATAAGTACTTTGAATGTATACTGATTGAACTTATGAATTTAGGACTTTAAGCAATATAACAAGATTTATTTAACTAGAGTGCCTCAGATTACTTCTGCTCTTTTGGAAAGGAGAAAAACTTGTATCTGTAACTCATAAGGATATCGCAAATTATGGAGCGAGTCTTATTTTCAGGTTTTTCCATGAAATTTGAGTTTGCATTTCTACTATTACAAATGTGTTTTTCTTTGGCTTCTTTTGAGAACAGTTGGGAGCAAGAACCCAGGTGGATGTGTAAGTATGATACTTGTGAGGAAATTGATGTTTTTCTTTTCTATAGGAATGAGAATAAAATCGGTTTTTCAACATGTATTGCTCTTGAGTTTCCCAAATAAAACAATCCACTTTACTAAAAGGTTTTGGTGACCTCCAAGTCTCTAAATACATTGAATTGAGTAAAATGTCATTTATGATCAATAGCCAAAGTAATGAAAACTAAATGCACATCTGTGATATGTAGGAAATGCTGCACCTTTCCCCTTTTATCACTATAGTAATTTTGAAGAGTCATGTTTATAGCTCTCAACTCCTTCATGACTGGCAATGTAAGCTTTATCCTGACTGGCTGGACTCTTCTAAAGACACATTTTTTGTGTGTGTTTTAATCAAAAGAAATTTGATCAGTTATTTATCCAAAGCTAACCACAAATATTTAGTTCTAACTCTGAGCAAGACTAGTCACAGTGAAACTAAAGACCACAAACTCGCTAAGATGTTATTTTTACCCCTTGCTTCTTTCCTTTTCCAATCTGTAATTCAGTCTTGTTTCCTCCCATTCCTAATCTGAAAAGCCTCAGCTTTATCTATCACCAGTAACTGTTGAATTCTGAGCATCGCTGATATTCACTACCTTTAAAATTATACTAACCTGAGGGCTCTTCGATTATGTTTACATGATTATTGAATGTATTATTTGAGTTATTTTCTATGTTACTATATTCCACAGAGACTCTTCAAAAGAGACTCTATATTGAACAGTTTCTTTTCAAAAGCAATAATACTTACATCATGAGAATATGAGCTAAAAGTTCATTTCTTTAAAAAATAATTTGTTTCCCAAATAATTTGTCTATTATTTGGCAATAAAGAACTATTCTAGAAAGAACTTGTAAGAATTCTCCCTGAAACTCTAGCAACATCTATGTACAATTTTTTTTCAAAATAATAAATAGAAAAGTTCTGAACTTGAGTGATGTTTGGTTCAAGTAAAATTAACTTGCATCCGATGAACAAAGAACTCAGCAGATTTTTTTTTTAAACATATTTATTTTGGATTATAACTGAAATTTAATTTCAGAAAGGAAATCTCAGTACATTAAATTACTTCCCAATGACTAAAACAGTATTATAAATTCTCTTTACTGAAATTGTATGGCTTCCTATAATATAATTTTGACATACTTATGAACCATTAAAAAACTAAGCTATAACAAAAATAGACTACTTTTTTGGAAATGCTTATCTAGACTCTAGTTTTGTCTAACTGGAGAAACACTTTCCAGGCATTTTTTTAAAATGGGTCTCTTACTCACTGAAAACAGAAAGCCGGGCGGAGCGAGATGGGTGACTAGGAACAGCCCAGCATGAGCGACACAGAAGACAGGTGATTTCTGCATTTTCAACTGAAAATGGGTTTATCTCACTAGGGAGTGCCGGACAATCGGTGCTGTTGCAGCCCAACCAGTGAGAGGTGAAGCAGGGTGAGGCATTGCCTCACCTGGGAAGTGCAAGGGGGAAGGGAATCCCTTTTCCCAGCCAGGGGAACTGAGACACACAACACCTGGAAAATTGGGTAACTCCCACCCCAATACTGCGCTTCAAGCAAACGGGCACACCAGGAGGTTATATCCCACACCTGGCCAGGAGGGCCCCATGCCCACGGAGCCTTCTTCATTGCTAGCACAGCAGTCTGTGATCTAACTGCAAGGCAGCAGCCAGGCTGGGGGAGGGGCGCCTGCCATTGCTGAGGCTTAAGTAGGTAAACAAAGCCCTGGGAAGATCAAACTGGGTGGAACTCACAGCAGCTCAAGGAGGCCTACCAGTCTCTGTAGACTCCACCTCTGGGGACAGGGCACAGCTAAGCAACAACAACAACAACAAAAGCAGCAGAAACTTCTGCAGATGCAAACAACTCTGTCTGACAGCTTTGAAGAGAGCAGTGGATCTCCCAACACGGAGGTTGAGATCTGAGAACAGACAGACTGCCTGCTCAAATGGGGCCCTGACCCCTGAGTAGCCTAATTGGGAGACAACCTCCACTAGGGGCAGACCGACACCCCACACCTCACATGGTGGAGTACACCCCTGAGAGGAAGCTTCCAAAGCAAGAATCAGACAGGTACACTCACTGTTCAGCAGTATTCTATCTTCTGCAGCCTCTACTGCTGACACCCAGGCAAACAGGGTCTGGAGTGGACCTCAAGCAATCTCCAACAGACCTACAGCTGAGGGTCCTGACTGTTAGAAGGAAAACTAACAAACAGGAAGGACACCCACACCAAAACCCCATCAGTACGTCACCATCACCAATGACCAGAGGCAGATAAAACCACAAAGATGGGGAAAAAGCAGGGCAGAAAGCCTGGAAATTCAAAGAATAAGAGCGTATCTCCCCCTCCAAAGGAACACAGCTCATCGCCAGCAACGGATAAAAGCTGGATGGAGAATGACTTTGACGAGATGAGAGAAGAAGGCTTCCGACCATCAAACTTCTCAGTGCTAAAGGAGGAATTATGTACCCAGTGCAAAGTAACTAAAAATCTTGAAAAAAGAGTGGAAGAATTGATAACCAGAATAATTAATGCAGAGAAGGCCATAAACGAACTGACAGAGATGAAAAC
>NW_012123154.1:9086996-9087316 GCF_000951035.1 Colobus angolensis palliatus | reverse complement strand
TATAGACCAATGGAACAGAACAGAGTCCTCAGAAATAATACCACACATCTACAGCCATCTGATCTTTGATACACCTGAGGAAAACAAGAAATGGGAAAAGGATTCCCTATTTAACAAATGGTGCTCGGAAAATTGGCTAGCCATAAGTAGAAAGCTGAAACTGGATCCTTTCCTTTCTCCTTATACGAAAATTAATTGAAGATGTATTAGAGACTTAAATGTTAGACCTAATACCATAAAAACCCTACAAGAAAACCTAGGGAATACCATTCAGGACATAGGCCTGGGCAAGGACTTCATGTCTAAAACACCAAAAGCAA
>NW_012123154.1:9051809-9086266 GCF_000951035.1 Colobus angolensis palliatus | reverse complement strand
AGCTGGAAACCATCATTCTCAGCAAACTATCGCAAGAACAGAGAACCAAACACCGCATGTTCTCACTCATAGGTGGGAACTGAACAATGAGATCACTTGGACTCCGGAGGGGGAACATCACACACTGGGGCCTATCACGGGGAGGGGGGAGGGGGAAGGGATTGCACTGGGAGTTATACCTGATGTAAATGACAAGTTGATGGGTGCTGATGAGTTGATGGGTGCAGTACACCAACATGGCACAAATATACATATGTAACAAATCTGCACGTTATGCACATGTACCGAAGAACTTAAAGTATAATAAAAAAATAAAAAAGACAAAAAAAGAAAACAAAAAGCCAAATTCATTTCTTTTTTTTCTTTTTTTCTTTTTTTTTAATGTACGTCTCATGGTATGCTTCTATTTACCACCCAAATGTAAAGGCTTCTTGAGAAATGTTTCCACTTGTGTTTGTAAGTTAACGTTTTCCCCAAACTGAAGCATTATTTACTACTGTATGAAGGTATCTTAGTACCATTAAGCCGCCTGGGTCCTCACATGTGGTTAAAATGGCGAAAGGAGTATTTTAGATGTTATGGAATAGATGGTGTCCTAGACCTCACGGGTTTATTGTTGAAGAAAATAAAATTACATCTGACTTTGTCCTCACCGAGGTGCTCGAGTTAATTTTTACTCTGTGTGTAGTTGACTTACTCTCTTCTGTAAAAATCATGTAAGATTCCATGCAACATCAACTTGTATCTATTGATACTGAAAAAAATTCATGACATTACATACTAATTTGAGGATACAGAAAATAATGCTCCTTTCTCCTATTTAACTCTTATTTTTCCTAATTCATGTTCGACTTATCACATATATGCACCATTATCCTTCTCAAGACAAGTCTTACTCTTTATCTGAGTAAAACCAAACAGAGCAATTACTTAGCTTGTACAGTATGTAGCTTCTTTTTATGTAAAATTAATTCTAATAGGTCTAATGTGTTGGCTTAAAATATTTGTTTGCAGATATCACTTTTATACCAAAATTGATAAAAATTTGCTTGTGCTTATATTTCTTATATTTTAGTTTAAATATTAAATATAAACAAAACTACAAAATCAATGAGCTCCAAAGTAAAAACTAAAATAGTGGATGGTGTTTTATTGCTGAATATCCACTACCTATTAGGTTTAATAACAGAGAGTTTAATTTTACGTATCTGATTTTTACTGTCATCTTGATTCTTTTGAGTTTTAGTAAAATGGATACGAGTCATTACAATCATTGTTAATGCTTTAACAATGAATCTATTTTTAACTGTTAATTACCTACTTTGTGATGTAATAAATTTAATACTGCATCAACATATGATTGTGAAATTGTTTGCTGTTATTAACCAAACAATGCTTTATTGTATGCTTGTTACTATTCTCATTATTAAGGAATACCAAGAAAGTATCTGTTTACATCCACTCAAAATGTGAACACAGTGTTTACTATGGAGCATGTTGTTTTGGGTTTGGCTTTATGCATGTGTCATATGATGCCTGGACCCTCCTATCACTTTCTCTGCCTAATCTTCAGTTTTATGAAGCACCAGTACCTGCTACAGCTTCTTTTGGCACAAGCAAGATGGGACATTAATGGTAACAGAGACACTGAAATCCTACATCACTATTCAGTTAATAAGTCATCTTTCAAATAATTTGGAATATTTGTATAATTATTTTACAATGTCTTAAAAATAAAAGCAAAAAATATTAAAACCCTGTAGAAATCAGGATCTTTAGAATAGATATCTTGGGGTCACCTTAGGGGATACCTTAGGGGTCTATTTTCCTGGGAACCCTGATTGTTTCCTCAAACATTCCTTTTGAAGGAAAGTGAGCAGATGGAGGAAGCAGAAAAGGTGTTGATGCTAAGCATGGGCAAGAAACCGTTTCAGAAAAGACAGAAGTGTTGTATATGGGCCAGTAAGAGTTAAAATGAATTTGAAGTCAGAACACTGGAGGAAGCTAAGCACTTTCCCAGTTGGGTTAATGCTGGATTGTCCCAAATATGTCTGCATCTAAACCCATTTATGTTTTTAATACTTCAAGAGTATTTAATAATAATATTTAATGAGGTATAAATATAAATAAATTTATAATTGGGGGGCTAAGTTAATGCCAGAATTTTGCCTTTTGTGTATCCAGAAAAGGATGATGGGCATAGACAAATATCCATCTTTTCTTTTAAAATTTTGTTTACTTTATACAACTAAGAAATGAAAAAATGAAAACTTAAAATTAAGGCAAATGCAGCTTAGTAGCTCTATATGGAAGTATAGGGCCTGGCAAATGTGTGTCATATTCACTTATTTATCAGCTTTGTATTATTCCTGTGTCTTCTTTAAATAGTCATCCGGAATCAGTTGAAGCTCAAAAAAATTTAACCTTAGCTAACCTTTTCTAAATAAGACCCCAATGTGTAACATTTGCACAGGGCCAAAAAGGAAAGGAATTAGCCTGGACTGTGATAAAGAAAACACGTACACACACGTTTTTATGTATGTCTATTTGTGCACACACACGCACACACACACGAACACAAGATATATTGCTATCCACATATCAACTAGAAAGATGGAGAATTGCAGTAATATAGAGACATAAGAGTCCTAGGAAGCCTGTGAAGTAAGAACAAGATTGACAGTCTATGATGTAGCAACCTAAATAGGAAAGGAAAGAAAATATAGCTCTATTTCTGACCTCCACCAATGCTGTTTTTCTTTTTTAACACCAAACACTTCCCTGGTTATATATAAGAAAATTTCTATCTTTCTTTATACAAAAACATTAAGATATAATGTGATTAAATATGTTGAATAGACTTATCTACATGTAGCTATATAAAGATACAACCTGTATCTCTCATTTAAGCCCTTGATTAAGATAATTTTAATTTGTAATCTAAGAGTATTGCTGTTCTGAAGCTGTCAGATTTAGCAAAAGAGATTTTCTTCTTTCTATACCTTTTTTCTTCTCCCCAGTTTGCACCTTCATTGGCTTTTCCTCCCGTGTTAGCCTGACAGTCAATACTAATAGTGTCTCTTATAAACCTCAGCTTTTAAACCATGATTCTATTTGAATATTTTTGTCTCTTTTGCAGTTAAATTTAAATAAAATACAGCTGGCACTTTTACAACTCAAAGCATATCTATTCCTGACTAAATTTAATATAACCGTATCTACCACATACTCTTGACACTTCAATGTTAGACATGAGTGATGCATGTGTTTCTAGTATACGTATATATATATACAATCTTTCATTGCTAGCCTTTCAAACATCTCTAGAAACCAAGAATTGAGAAGAAGGATAACTGCAAAAAATCTCTGTAAGATTACTTTTAGAAAAGAAAAAGAATTGATTTATTTTTCCAGAAAGTAGACGCTTGGAAATTGAAAGAGTTGAATCTATTAATGAAGAATGGTCTACAGCAAAGAATCTGTTTATTAGAAATGGATTATAAGATTATTCCCAAAAGTCACTGGTGATAGAAGACAATCTCCCAAATGAATCTCAAAATGTATTTTTATCAGGAATAAACAAGTACGTTAAGATTCTATAGATTTTAAAAAAGAGTATTCAATCACAGGTAACATTAGATTTCAGGCACCATAGTTTATATTTATGACATAAACTAAAAATTAAAGATGAGCTGTGATTTCTTAAAAGGAAAGACAATGATATCCTAGAGAACCCAAGTGATTGATAATATTATATAATATTCATACTGTATGAGAGGATCTTAATTGAATCCTTAATAGCTTTCGAAATAGGGAGCTCAAACTGTACTGGACAATATAAAAAGCAGGATTTAGCAAAAGAGACTAATTTTCATTAATTAATAACTGATCCATCAAGTATCTAAATGTGGTAATGCTTTAGGATCTGGTTTTGAGAGAGAAGACTGATCATATCCAAATCAGCAGTCTCACTCCCTGTACCAAATCTTGTAAATAATATATATGTAGCATTGCTCAAAACTGAGAAAAATACTATTAATGTTTCGGATCATGGAAGAAATCTGTGAGAAATAAAAAACTGAATGGATTGCTATGCCTCATTGTGGCCTGCACACTTGGGCACACTCTAGGCTAGTGTACCATACTGCCACAGAAGGTTATTACCATTTCAGCATGATCAGCAATGATAAAATCCATGACCAAAAGGAAATCCTCAGAAATAAGCAGAGTGGTCAACTGGAATAACAGAGAAAGAGAAAACAGTGAGGGAGTCCCCTGTTATACCATTCCCTAAGCTCAGCCCTAAACAGTAGGGAATGGGGTATTTGACACTAAGCAGGAATATTTATTGTGGGAGTTTTGGGAAGACAAAACAGACAATGATCTAGCTGTAGATCCCATCCACAACTCTCCCCCAAAACAGTATAAACCACAACCTACAAGTGGTTCCCAGTACTCCCATAGCCTGACTGTGCAAGTAGAGGCAAAGATGCTCAAATGCAAACTTAAATACAAAATCATTCAACATTTGAGAAGTACCAACAATATGAAATATCACTTACAAAAAATGTGAATAATAAATGATTTGAATGGTTTGAAGTCACCTAAAATATAGACACATTTAATCTGGACTTATAACCAGTTAACTGATGAGCACAAGAGACATATATAAATAAAATAGAAATTATCTGTACAACCAACCCCCATGACACAAGTTTACCTATGTAACAAACCTGCGCTTGTACCCCTGAACTTAAAGTTATAAAAAGAAAAACTGAAAATAATGAGATGGAAATTCAGACAATGTATGGCAGAATAAATACATGATTTATCCATAATCTCTTCCTAATCCTCCAAAAAACAAAATAGACAAAAACAAAGAGAACAGGACATTGGATAAACAGATTAACAAATTCTTACCAAATAAAGAAAGATTTTAGAAGAAGTAAGAGGAATCAACACCAAGGGTCTCAAGGGAATAATTTTAATGATAAGCAAGTCAACTGATACTGCATAACCTCCAAGAGGATCAGGAATTAAAGGCATCATACATTGTGTAAGACAGCGCTGAAAGTAAGGAGATCGATATAAGTTTGAATAAGGAGAATATAAGACGTCTGCGAATCATGAAATTTTTTAGAACTGATTAAAAACATCACATTTTCGAAAAGGGCGATGAAGTCCAAATGAGGTAAATGCAGCTATTGCTTTGGGAGAGATTTTATTGCTTCCTTCACTACCTTAAGTAATGCCACTGGCTCAGTGGGTCCTTTGATTCACAGAGGTTTTCCTAAATGCATAGGCCTGCTGTACTGGTGATTTGGCTAAACTAAAATCCAGTGGTGTCCAGTGAATTTAAATACCCTGTGAAAATTACGGTTCAGGGGAACAAAGCAATAAAATTATAAATCTCTGGTTACTGCTAGTGTGAGCAAAAGTTCTTTATCTCTGAGTCAGAAATCTGTCTTCCACCAACATTCGTGAAACTGTGGCAAGCTAACATGTTAGCTTGCCAGAAGGGCAAATTATCAGATCCTTCACAGTTTTTGAAAATTATTTAATATAAAGTGACATTTTATGAAAAAATAATCCTAACAGGAAGGAATCACAATTTTAAATAAGTATGCACACAAAAATATAGCTTCAAAATGCATAAAGCAAAGCATCAAAATTGAGGGGAAAAATTAACAAATGCAACAAATATGGTCAAAGACTTTAACATACCTATCTCAAAAGATGATAGAGAAGAAAAATACCAATACAGATATATGAGATATAAGCAACACAGTTAACAACTTGGATTTAATTTACCTAGCTAGAACACCATGTCTAATAGTACTATAATTCACATTTCCCAAGCATAGAAGAAATGTTTATCAAAAGATACCATAAGCTGGAGCAAAAATAAAGCATAAACAAAAATTTTTAACTCAAAATATTTAAATTATGTCTATCATCTTGAAAGTAAGCTAGTAGTCAGTAACAAAAGATGAGAAAAACTCCACCTCTGGAAATTAAAAATATATTTCCAAACAAACCATGGAACACAAAAGAAGTCAAAATGGAAATTTAAAATATTTAAAACTGAATAATGATAGAGAAAACACATCAAAATGCATGAAATACAGCTAACGTAATATTTTCAAAACATTGTGTCCTTAAATACATACATATAAATATAAATACATGTATACACACACACACTTTTTTAAAACTGAAAAGCAATACTTCTAACTTCAATGTTAAAATGCTAAAAAAATCAAATATAAGAAAATTAAAAGAAAAAGTAACAAAGGTAATAACATAAGTTAATTATATAGACAAATACACAGTAAAGATAATAAACAAAGCCAACATGTCTTTTTAAAAGATTAATAAAATTAGTAAAACTTTAATCAAGACTAATCCATAAAAAAGAGAAAAAACCCCAAGTTATCAATGCTACAAATGAAAAATCAACATTACATGTAGATTCTTCAGACTATATTATGAACACAAATACAATAGATAATTTGTATAAAATAGATAAAATTATCTACCAAAATAATAATTTACCATGATGGTAGATGAAATAAAATATCTGAAATAACATAAATACTTTAAAACAAATAAAATATCTGAATAATACATCCTATACATATTAAAAAATGGAATTTCTTACCAAAATCTTTCTCAATAATTAAAAAGAAATTCAGGCCAGACTATGCCAGTTAATTTTTATAAAATAGATAAAATTATCACCAAAATAATGATTTACCATGATGGTAGATGAAATAAAATATCTGAATAATAAATACATCCTATACATACTGAAGGAATAGAATTTCTTACTAAAATCTTTGTCAATCATTAAAAAGAAAGTCAGGCCTGGCTTTGCCAGTTGATTTATTTCAGGAACTTAAGGAAAAAATAGCACAAATCTTAAACTCCTCTAGTGAATAGTAAAATAGGAACGCTTTATGACTGTCTTTATGAGAATAACAAAACTTGGTTCCAAGACCTAACCAGGACATTACAAAAAAGGAAAAGTACAGGCATTTCTTAACTAACATAGATGTGAACACTTTTAATGAGAAAAGAACTTATAAAAAAATATAATCTAGTGATATACAGAAAGTCCAGTATATTGCAGCTAGTTAATGTTTATTCCAGGAATGCGAGTATGATTCAGTATTCTAAAATAATGTAATTTACTATATTAAAGCAAGAGCAAAATTGCCTGTGATCATTTCAAGTGCATAAAAAGCACCGTGTAAAATTTAACATCCACTCATGAAATGTCTTCACAAGGAAGGAATGAAAGAGAGCATTCTTAATATAATAAATATCTCTAAAAACCTACAGCAAGTGTCACACTCAATAGTGATATATTGAAATCCTTCCCTTGAACTAGGAATAAGACAAGTATGCTTACTCCCACAATTTCTCTTTAACATTGTGTTGGACATCCTAGCCACTGAAATAAGAGACAAGTACAAGGCATAAAGTGTTTAAAGGAAGAAATAAAATTTCTTTATTCACAGAAGTCATGTTTTGTTTACCTAGAAAATTCAAAAGAATTTACAGTCAAACTGTTAAAATCAATAAGTATAATTAGCAAGGACAATGGATACAAAATCAATTTTCAAATGTTAATTGTATTTCTCTATCAGCAAGAAACAAAAAAAATTAAAATTTACCATTTGCAATGCTGCTCAGAAACATTAAATACCTTGGAAAAATCTAACAAAAAGTGTGCAAACCTTTATATTGAAAACTATAGAATGTTATTCACAGAAATTTAAAGGATCTAAATAAGTGAACAGATATATCACCTTTATAGATTGTAATACTAATATTACTAAAATATCAGTTCTCCCTATAGATTCAAGGAAACTCCAGTCAATATTTTAGTGATACTTTTTATGAACAGCTGGCTTTAAAATTTATATGGAAATGCAAAAACCAACAATGGCTAAAGCATTTTTAAGAGTAGAATAAAGGTGGTGGACTGACATTACCCAATACTAAGATCTATTCTGAAGTTACACTAATTAAGACAATGTGGTGTTAACCCAAAGGTAGACAAAGGGACTCCTGGAACAGAAAACAGACTGCCCTATATTCAGTCACTTTTTTAAAAACGACAAACATGATGCAACAGTATAATTGAAGAAAGTATGGTCTTTCGGCCGGGCGCAGTGACTCAAGCCTGTAATCCCAGCACTTTGGGAGGCCGAGACGGGCGGATCATGAGGTCAGGAGATCGAGACCATCCTGGCTAACACGGTGAAACCCCGTCTCTACTAAAAAATACAAAAAACTAGCCGGGCGAGGTGGTGGGCGCCTGTAGTCCCAGCTACTGGGGAGGCTGAGGCAGGAGAATGGCGTAAACCCGGGAGGCGGAGCTTGCAGTGAGCTGAGATCCGGCCACTGCACTCCAGCCCAGGCGACAGAGCAAGGCTCCGTCTCAAAAAAAAAAAAAAAAAAAAAAAAAAAAAAAAGTATGGTCTTTCTCATGTTGCAGATAGATTGGCTGTTCCTATGAGAAAAAAGTTAATTTTGATCCCTACCTCACCACACACAAAATATCATTTCCAATAATTTGTTAGATTATTCTTAACATAATAAAAAACATCTTGAAAATCTACAGCAAGTATCACAATCAATATTGAAATATTCCAAATGGTCTGAGACATAAACAATAATGTTTTACAAGAAAATATAGCAGAAAATATGATCTTGAAATAGGTAAAAACAAATTTAAAACAAAACTCAAAAAGTAATACTGATGAAAGAAAAAAATGTTTAGTTGAACTATATTAAAATTAAGCAATTTTCATCAAAAGACATTATTAAGAGAGTAAAAAAAAAGCACCCACAGAAGCTAAACATAATACATATACCCAAAGAAGAACTCAGAAAAAAGTAATTACTAAGAAGAAATTGACTGTTTATATTTATGTATTTATTTTTTTGAGACAATCTCACTCTGTCACCCAGGCCGTAGTGTGTGGTGTAATCTTGGCCCACGGCAACCTCTGCCTACCGAGTTCAAATGATTCTCTCATGCCTCAGCCTCCCGAGTAGCTGAGATTACAGGTGGAGGCCACCATGCCCGGCTAATTTTTTTGGTATTTTTAGTAGGGACGGGGTTTTGCCATGTTGGCCAGGCTGATCTCAAACTCCTGGCTTCGAGTGATCCGCCCACCTCAGCCACCCAAAGTGCTGGGATAACAGGGACAAATTAATTTTTTAAAGACAAAAGATTTGAATAGGTATTTCACACAAGAGACTATGAACATGGCAATAAGATGCAAAAAGAGGCTCAAGTTTATTAGACATCAAGTAAATGCAAATTAAAGCTGCAGTGAGATACTTGCTGCACAAATACCATATGGCAAATGCCAATTGTCATCCAGGCTGTGAAGTAAATAGAATCCTCCTCCATTGCTGGAAAGAGTGTAAATTGGTACAAGCAATCTGGAAAAGTGTGACAATGTTTACTAAAGCTGAACATGTGCATTTTCTATGACTCAGCAATTTCAGCCTTGGCTACGTACACCAGATCAATGTACATAAATGTTCATCAAAACTGAGTAGAATATTCAACATAGCACAATTCACAATACACTAAAAATGTACTACCCAAATAACCATCAGTGGTACAGTTGATAAATAAGTGGTCATATATCAATAAAATGACATATAATACGGTAAGGATATGACTGAAATCTCTACAACTATATGAAACACTACAGATGAAACTCATACATCCTGAGTAAAAGAAGCCAGGTATATAAAAGTATATTCAGCATGCTTTCATTTATATAAATTACAGTAAGAGACAAAACTAATCCATGCTGTAAAGATCCAGGACAGTGATTTTTCATCAGGGATGGGATATTGTTTAGAAGGAAGCACAGAGTAGATTCTAAAGTGCTGATAATAGTATCTTAATCTGGGGGCTGGTTACATGGGCAATTTTTGTTTGCAAGAATTCATCAAGTCATATGCTTATGGCATGAGCATTTTTCTTTATGTTTATTTTACTTCAATAAATGTTTTCATTAATGGTTTTTCAGTTTACCAGTAATACAAACAAAAATAACGAGACCATTAAGTTCCTGGAAAAAAAATGTCTATGAGGAAATACATTAGCTCTTTTTGGAAAAAAACAATCTCTAAAACTTTACTTAGTAACTTCAAAGAAAACCAGAATAAATGGAAAGCTGTAACATGTTAATGTTTGAGAATAGTAAATACTGTAAAAGTGTCTATTTCCCTTGATTTGTCTGTAACTTCAATCTATTCCAACCTAATGTACAAAAAAAATGTTTCTCGTGGCCATCAACAAGTTGGATTTTAATTTTTATGACATTAGAATAGCCGAGACAATTTTAACAAAGAAGAACAAAAAGGATTTTCTACTCTCTAAAGTAGCGGAACAAAAATTTACTAAATTTTTCAGGACACTAAATTCTCAGGCATACATAAGAACTTAAGTGTTTTGAATCGGGCAAGAAAGGATGCACATTCCATGAAGTGTGTTGTAAAAAAATATTTAATGAAGATAGATTATTTCTCATATAATCCACAATATAAACTCTAAGGGAATTAATGTATCAAAGATAAGAATGTAAAAAATAAAACTATACAAATATTAAAGAAAAATGTCAATATATGTTTATAATCATATGTTAAAAATTTTATACCATAAGGGAATAAAACATAAATTAAAAACATAAATGGTAGACTGGGTAATAGTATGTATTGCTTACATAATATACAAAGAATTGTTATTCAGAATGCATAGGAAACATCTACAAATCAATAAGAGAAAAGCATTTATTGACTGAGCAAAGCATATGCACAGGCAATTCATAGAAAATAAAAAGCAAAAGACCATGAGCAATATGAAAAGAATATAAAATTCAATGATAAACAGTGAACTTTAAATTAAAACAAAAATCTGATACAAGTCTTTCATCTTTTAGATTAGCAAAAATGACAAGTTGATTATATCAAGCATTGGTGAGGTTGTCAGCACACAGTCTCTGCTGTTACAGCTATAAAAGTACTTTGAAAATTGCTATGAGTGGTGGAAGGGGGATGAGGGTTGAAAAATTACCTATCAGGTACAATGTTTACTATTTGTGGAATGGATACAGTAAAAACTCAGACTTCGCCAGTACTCAGTAGATGCATGTAAGAAACCTGAACTTGTACCTTCTAAATATATTAAAATTAGAAGTAATAAAATACATTGCTGTAAGTATAAACTGGTAGATATTAAAAAATACACAGTATTTCTAATAATGCTATTTCTCAGTATAAGGTTTGCCCTAAGGAAATACATTCATATGTACTCATATAAGAATGTTCATCATGGCATTGCTTATACTAAAAGCAGGGAGAGACAGAGTGAGGGAGAGGAGAGAGAAAAACCCTTAGTGCCCATTAATTGAGTAGTGGATAAATGCATTTTTGTTAAATATGACTAAATATACCATAGAATGTATATTATATAAAATTACCAGTAGTTGTTAAGGGAGATTCATGGGTACTAACTTTCTTCGGATAGCTCTCCATGTGCTTACACTGGAGGGATAAATCTGTATGTACTGACATGATTAGGTCTCCAAGATAAAGTGTAAAAAGTATTGAAGAAAACATTCCATCATTTAAGGTAAAAATGCATATAAAATAATAATTAAAATACACAGTAAAATGTTTATCTTTGTATGCAAATATTATATGTAAATTAACAGAAAAAATGGCTGGATGAATGACCACAAAAAAATTGAGACAGTAATACTTTAGGGAGTCAGGAGGGAATCAGCATTTGGAAGGAGTCATCAACGGAGTGAATAATGGACATCTATTATTGTTACTCCCCTGCATGTATTACGCCTTTTAAAGGTACATGAATTCGCTTTTGGAGAAAATTCTCCATCTGTCAACCAATATGCTTGGGTGAAACTGAACACCCCTGATCCAAGATTGAAACATGTAAACAAGACCAAAAGCAATTAGTGTTTTCTAGTTTCATGGAAACAGTGATTGGCTCAAGACTATAAATCAAAACAAATGAAACTCAATTCCGAAACTTTAAAAGCTATTGTAAAATATCAAAGTGAAAGGAGGAAAGCTAAAGCCATTGTAGTAACCTTACAACCTTAAAAAGAGAGCCTGAGGGGAAAAACCAAACAGAACAAATAACACAGTGGAAGTTCCAAGGTGTACACAAAGAAGGTATTTGGATCTGGCCACCACTGCCACCACTGGGTATAGATCCATAAATCCCCACACCTGCCTAAGATTTTTTTCAATTGAGGTCCCTTGGCTTATTTTTTTGTTATAATTTTAACCAGAAAAATATATTTGTGTACTTATGAAAAACAAAGGGAAACTCATGATTAGATTAAAGGATTTCTTTTTTAAATAATTTTTAAATTGACAAGAAAAACATATATTTATGGTGTACAACATGATGGTTTGAAATATATATACATTGTGGAATGGCTCAATAGAGTGAATTAACTTATGCATTATCTCACATTCTTATTTTTTATAGTGAGAACACTAAAAATCTACACTTAGTGACTTTCAAGCATATGATCTATTGCTATAACTATACTTGCCATGCTGTATACTCGGCATGCTGTAGGGCTTCTGAGGTCCACTCATTCTTCTGAGTGTAAGGTTTTTATTACAGTTGAAGTTTTATTAAAGTAATAGAGTGTGAATCATAAGAAAATACTTTTAAAGATATAACACATTATCCTAGAAGATACAACACAAGGATGTAATCACTTCTAATCCTTGTTAGCATTATCTGTATATAAATCATAAACACATATAATTAGAAGGTAAAAATTGAAGGTGGAGACAAACAAAATCTTTAGTCTGATTAAACAACAGAAACATTGCCATCAATTTCTAAACTTCTTCTCCCCTAATTATTGTTAGCAGAAAATGTGGGTCTTTCATTTAAAATGTAACTCTCTAAAATGACCTGAGCAGTGTGAAATTTATAGGTAAGAGACAAACGCACTTCTTGTTAACTGCTGTGCTTATCTGAAAAGAGAACTGCATCTTTGAATGGAGACTTTAAAATAAACCCTCTTTTGTCTTCTTCCTTTTTCCCCTTGTACTTCACTTTCTGATCTCTTTTCTACACCTCTTGGAGGAGTTCAAGCACAGCAATCCATTCACTTCCTCCCTGTGTGCCTCTGCTGTCCTTCCAGCCAGCTATGTTCCCTTCCTAGCACATTTCGAGGAGGGCGCCTCGCCATGATAGCCCACATTCATTGCTCCAGCTCAACTGTGGAGGGGCGGACTCCACAGTTATCTCGCGTGTGCTAACGGCCAGTAGGCAATTGCTGGTGGTGATGACTTTCAGTTTCTACATACCAATCTGACTTAACGAGTTACTTACAAATATGTAGTCTATATCCTCTTTGTGTATTATTTCCATGGCTACTCAGTCCCTCAATTATTTTCTAAAATGATGTTACTGCTTACAATGTCAGATTTGTATAATCTAAACAAACAGGTGGTCTGTCTGGCGCATGCTGGCAAGCCAGATTGTTAATTGTAAATTAAGCTCAAAGAAATTCCTGGTTTGGGGCATAGCATCAATTTACTTAGCAGAGGAGTAAATTTGTAATCTAAAGCCTTCTTGAAAAACAGCGTCATTAGTAACTTGAATTGTAGGTTTAAAAAGACAAAACAGGCCAGGCACCATGGCTCATGTCTACAGTCCCAACACTTTGGGAGTCCAATGCAGGAGGATTG
The DNA here is from genome assembly GCF_000951035.1 of Colobus angolensis palliatus. Lineage (NCBI taxonomy): Eukaryota > Metazoa > Chordata > Mammalia > Primates > Cercopithecidae > Colobus > Colobus angolensis. The sequence goes on along the minus strand of NW_012123154.1, from coordinate 9,072,487 downwards.
CTTGAGGGCAAGAATTATCAGCCTGGGTAACATATCAAGATCCTATCTCTACAAAAAAAAAATAATAAATTAAAAAAAAAAAGATTTTTTAAATTAGCCAAGTGTGGTGGTGTGCACCTGTAATTCCAGCTTCTCAGGTTGCTAAAGCGAGAGGACTGCTCAAGCCTAGAACTTCGAGGCTGGCAGTGAGCTATAATCATACCACTGCACTGTAGTCTGCGCAACAGAGCAAGACTGTTTTTGTTATTGTTGTTGTTATTGCTGTTGTTTTTCTAAAGGCAAAACAAGTTAAAATGATATGTGCTAGTGCATACGTTTTCTTCTTGGACTTCAGAGACATAATGCAGACTTGATGCATACAGCACCCCTCTATCAGTCAATGCAAGGCTCCTCCATGGTTTCATTTCATTTCATTATTGTTCTAAACTTGTTTTCTATTATATATATTTTTATTTTCCAACTCTAATTACTTTAATATATTACTTTAAAATGCATGCCTCCTTCAAATAGTAAGCTCTATTTTATATGTATTTTCTTATTTTAAATTGATACAGTGCTTTGATCTTGTACTGATATTTACTCTTCATTCCTAGCCATGTTGTTATATGATTCCTACCTTTTGGCAGCATAGAATTCCACTGAATACTATCGCTACATTTTGCTTATCCATTCCCTCAGTAATAAATCTAATGAAGCCTTCTTTGCTATTGCAAGCCATGTGCAACAAACATTCTCATATATATCTATTAGTAATACTGTATAAGTTATTTAATTCCACAAATATGTACTAAGCACCAAATAAGCATTGTAAACTGTTCTAGGTATATAGGATGCATCAGTGAGCAAAAGAAACAAAAATCCCTGGCCTCAAATGGGTTATATTACAGAGGATTTTCTCTACAGAATATATCTGTGAATGGGACTTCTGGATTTCATGACAGAAACATTCCTAATTTCACTAAACATTTTCAGAATCTTAATAGCTGTACCAAGTTAAACAGCCATCAGTAATATGTGAGGATCTTTGTTCTCCTGCCCCATACTTTGTTGACTCAGGAAATTATACAACTCTCTAATATCTGGCAACACGATATAAATAAAATGACATAATTTCTCCGATCACTAGAAGGTTTAGTGTTTCAACACATCTCTAAGTTATGTCGTTCTACACTGTGTAAACTGCCCATTCATAATTGTTTCCAATTTTTCTGCTCTTCTTTTTATTTTAAAACATTTAAAATTATTTTTAGCAGAAAAGAAATATTGGAAATATAAAAAACTAGAAAAGCACAAAAGAATAAACCCAAAATAAGAAGGTAGAGTATAGACAACGATAAATAATTGCCATTTATTTCTTAATGAAATAGAAAAAAATTAGCACAGTAAAGCTATAAAGATACAATATTTTTTTAAAAAATCGGTTTACTGGAGAAAAAAGCACATAAAATAGACAAAACTTTGGCAAGGCGTAACAAAAAGATGGAAGATGCATATACAGTACAAAAGCAGATAAACAATATAAATGATCCTATTCAGGACAAAATTAAAATGATGATTTAAAACAGAAACAAACAAATCAGTCCCACAGGTCTTCAGAGGTACATTCTAGGAAATTTTTAGTGATGAGATATACAAGTTACATAAAATATTTAAAAACAGGAAAGTTGGACGTATCATGTAATGAGGCTTAAAATTATTTATTTCAAAACAAAACAAGGACATACAGGCTACAAAAAAACTAGTTAATTCACTGTTTGCCTGTGTAAAGGATTAGCCATTATAGGAACTACATTTCCTATAAAACTACAAAACCAGCCAATGTTTTCGACAGAGCAAGACTGTGATCCTCAAGGAAAGGGAAAAGTAATGTAGCAAGCATATTTCCAGACTTACTTCCCAAACCAGTTTTCCAGTCTGCAGCATAAAGAACAGGAACCCAAATAAAGCCTACCAATTTCAATCTCTGCCTGAATAGACACTGGATTTCAGGCAGGACAAGTTACTGTGGGACAGGGTAATTGAAAGGAAGGGTATGAACAGAGGAATTGTTCTGCAGATCTGCAGCGAGTCTCTATAAGACTTTGGCTAAGTAATGTTCGGTGTATACAAAATATTTACGATAGCACCACCAGACAGCAATTTCCTAGGTCTTATACAAGAATATTAATAGTTTGTGCTGCTACCAGCCGCAGTGGAGAAACCTCATACGTATGGGGCATTAGATAGAATTCTTAGAAGTGTATTGTCTCAATAGTAGGACTGATTAGTCTAGGAAAAAAGACTGAAAAGCATTACCAGAACATAAAAGAAAACCTTGAATGAATCAACAGATCTCAGGTGACATAACTGCTTGCCAGAACGAAGCCCTACATTCTTTCAAGGAATACAGAAATGTCCAACATGAACAACATAATCTAGAACACAATAAAACATTACCATGTGTGCAAGGAAGCAGGATAATATGATCCATAACTGAAATAAAAATAAATTAATAAAAAACTCAGAAATAAAAGAAATGATAAAAGTAACAGAAAAGAATATCGACACCATTATTAGAAATATGTTCCACGTGACAAGAACATAAAGGAAATTACAAACATGATGAGAAAAGATAATATTTAAAAAAGACAAAAATAGAACTCCTATAGAAAAAATCCAAAATTAGACACTGGAGTATATTGGACACTACAAAAGGAAAAACAAGTGAATTAGAAGACAAATAAAATCCATAAAAATTAAGCACAAAGTGAAACGAAAATCATCAGTTACCTGTGGGAAATATTAAGCAGTCAAATATGGTGTAAGTAGAGACCTACAATGATGACACGAGTAATGGGAAAAAAATTCAAGAAATAGTGGCTGAAAATTTTCCAGATTTGATGAAAACGATAAACTTACAGATCTAAGAAGCTCAGCAAATGAAAGCAGAATAAACTTAATCATACCAAAGTACCTCCAATTGTGCTAACATAAAAAATTTTAAAAAGTAGCCAGAATAAAAGGATGCCTGATGCACAGAGAAATAAAGTTAAAAATGGCAGTTGACTTCTCATCAGAAATGAGGCAAAGTAAACAAAATGCAACTTTAGAGTAAGTACTATGAACAAAACATTGTCAACCTAGAATTCTATGTCTAAATAAATGACATTTCTAAAATGAAAGCAAACTGCCTTCCTGCTTCTAGTCTGGAGGTGAGCTGGGAGTGGAGGTCTGGGTCCCAGGCTCAGTACATGACATAGGGAAAGCTGCCCATAGCTGTTGCCATGTTCTCTCCCTGTGCTTAACGCAAGTGGACACAGTGCCCGGGTATTAGATGTTGCATGGCAAGATGAGGTCCAATTCCCAGAGACCCTATGCATCATGAGGCCCTGCAGGGTCTGCTGTGGAATGTGGGGCTAACATCTGCCATGAAGGTCAAAGTTTAGAAATGAAAACCATCTCATGTGTGAGGGGCTATGTTGAAGGAGGGAAAGAAGAGTGAACAAGGAGGTAAACTCAAAGAAGGAAAAAAAAAAAGCAAAAGTAGAGAGGCAGATGGCAGGAGTGCCACCAGCTACAGTTTCAGGTGCTGGATAGGTCTGGTCCACAGGTCAAACTCTGTCTACCCCTTTTAGAAGGACAAAGAAATAGCTATTCCTGAAGTAGGAGAGACACTTTCATTTCATCTCTACTCATTCAAATTTCAGCCCCAAATTGAGATTCACAGGCGAATTTAAACCTTCTCTCAGAAGTATATGGTAGAACTAAAAGAGAAACAAACAACAAATGCTCATCTGAAATTTTGATTGGCTCACTAGTAATCTCAGAAAAAAAAATAGAGGCTATTTCTCTAGCGTATGTTTTCTTAGGACCAATAAATACATGTCTAATATGAAGACTTGGGCTGAGTATGTTGTGGAATAATGTGCAAAGGACGCTTCCAGCTTTTTAGAACTGATTTTGGCCCTTATTCCACTGATTCTAGGAAATGTCATACATCCCTGGAAACTGGTCAAAATGACTAAAGCCAGGAAAAAGGATCAAAAGAAGAAACAAAAACATCAAGAAAATATTGCAAGAGTCAAACAATTGAAAAAGGACTGATGAAAAGAATAGGCTTTGCAACGAGAGAAAACCTTGAAAGAACACACTATGGTTTCTTCTCTGGATGTGTGATAGCTTATTGAGTAAACAGTCTGACTTTATAGAAGAATGATATTAGAAATTTTTAATCTTGAGTGTAGTTTTAGTCTCTGTTGACAGTCATTTTAAATTAGCATTTGCTAATCTACAAATCCTTTATAACTAGTTAGTCATCTACCATTTTAAGGCCTATGTGCTAAAATGAAAACATCCTATGGGGAAAATTATGTCAGATTTTTAACTCTTTTTTTCAAATAATGGCTTAAACTGAGGTTCTGTTCTGGGCAAAGAAAAATTAATCACGTGAAAGATGGAATCGTCTTCTCTAAAGCAAAAAATGTGCTTTGGCTTTAAAAAGATACAATTATTATGCTTTTAGCATTATAGCTTATTTCTTGGAATATAATTATTTCTGACTTTTTCAAAGTGAAGTAATATTAACCAGTGAGCACTTCTAATTTTTGCATTTCTTTTCCTTGATTTTAGTCTTTGAGATACTGGTAATATTCAACGTTCTGTATTTTGTTTACCTAATTTTATAAATGTTTCTCTTATCATCTTGACTGTGTAAAATACCACCTACTGGATATAACAATTGTTATAAACATTTTCATTTTCTTAGCGATGAATTTCTCAGAGAAGAATAAAGTGAATTGTAAATTGGCAGTAAAAATGCCAATTATTATAGTACCTTGGGGCCAGTTAATTCTTGCTTGTGCTAACTAGAAATGTGAAGTGTTAAAAATATCTTCTCAGATAATTACTGATTATATTGATACCAATTTTGTTTTTATTCCATTATTCCTTTTAATTCATGTGATGTCATTATTTTTTGGCTAAACACTTTCAGGTGAAAGTTAAATTTCAAGCTTTCCATTTGAAGAAATCTTAAGAGTAACAGAAGTGTCATAAGTGGTAAAGAAGGCTTAAAGTGTGAAAAAACTGTGCAGGGCATAGTAACAATTAGGATGAAAATAAATATATTGTGTCAAAATAAGAATCTGTTTAATTAGCAGTACAAAGCTAAAGGATATTTCTTTCAGTAAGTAGTAATACTGAACATGGATTTTTATAAATTTGTGATCCTATAAATTTATTCCCTGTCATTCTTTAATACCTTGTGAAGATTTTTCCATCTCTAATATAAATTTTGTTATAAAAGTTGTCCAAAAGCTGCAATTGTCTAGAGAAAAAAATAGTAGGAATGTACTGTGAAGTTTGTAGAGTTTAAAACTAGAATAAATGGCAACAACAATACACATAAAATGGGAATATAGAAGTATATGATTTAAAGATTCTTACTTTTTACAATATAAAGTGGCATGTTATTACAATATTTAAAGATAAATTGATAAACTAAAGGTGTACTCTCTCCATATATATATATATATATATAAAACTTTATATATATAGCAATCATCAAAATTAAAAACTAAAACAGGCTCGGCGCGGCGACTCACACCTGTAATCCCAGCACTTTGGGAGGCTGAGGCGGGCAGATCACGAGGTTAGGAGATCGAGACCATCCTGGTGAACACTGTGAAACCCTGTCTCTATTAAAAATACAAAAAAATTAGCTGGGCGTGGTGGCAGTGGCCTGTAGTCCCAGCTACTCGGGAGGCAGGAGAATGGCCTGAACCCGGGAGGCAGAGCTTGCAGTGAGCCGAGATCTCTGTCTCAAAAAAAAAAAAACCTAAAACAAAGAATGATAAGTTAATAAGCCAGTGATTTAGCGATTTAGTTAAGAGAATTCTAAAAAATATTAATCTAAAGAAGACAAAAAATTAAATAGAAATATCGTAGGATCAGATGTAACAAATAAAAGACAAAACGATATTAGATTTAAACCTAGCATACTGATAATTACAACTAATATGAATGGCTAAATACTCCAAATATGCTTTCTACCAGAAAGTAGCATTAAATGTAAAGGCACACATAGGAGAAAAGTAAAAATGATAGAAAAAATTATACCGTATAAATATTAATTTTTAAAAAACTGGCATGATTATATTAGCATCAGGCAAAGTAGACTTCAGAATAAGACATATGACTGAAGAGAAAAATCTAATAATTACAAAGAAGCTAATACAAGAAACATTGAATTTGTATATACTTGATAACAGAACTTTAAAATCTATAAAGCAAGAATATTATCAAAATAAAAGAAGAAATAAACTCCCATTTAAATTAAGAAATTTCAAAACTTGTCTCTAACTGATAGAACAATAACAAAAAAAAATCAGTAATTAGAGAAAATTTGAATGACACTAACTTTATCTATTTAATATTTAGGGAATATTTCACTCAATGACACCAGAATACTCATTCTTTTCAAGTGCACATAGAATATCCACAAAGCTAAATTTCACTCTATGCCAAAAAACAGGTATTAATAAGTTTAAGAAATTGAAATATTATAAATTGTGCTATCGATCTGCTGTGATATTCACCAAGAAATCAACAACAAAAGATATTTGAAAATCTTATAAACGTTTGGAAATTATGCATTACATTTTCAAACAGCTCAATAACACATGGGTCAAGGAAAAAGCACAAGGTAAAATTATAAAATATTTAGAAATAAAGAAAATGGAATAATTCAAAATTTGTGGGAAGCAGTTTAGCCAGTGCTTTGAGGAAAATTCATAGCATATAATATTTATATTCAAAAGTAATTGTCTAAAATCAATCACTGATGGTCACACTTTACAAAGCTAAGGGTAAAAACAGAAAGCAAACATAATCTAAAGTATGGAGGAAAAGAAAATAATAAAGACAAAAATCAAGGAAACAGGAAACCCTTAGAGAAAATCACTGAAACAAAAATAGATTTTTAAAGAAAGTCAATACAACTAATAAAACTAGCCACACCAGTGAAAAAAAAACACACACACACAGAAGACTCAAAAATATTAAGAATGAAAAAGAAGATACTATAGATTCTACAGACTTAAAAATAATAATAAATAAAATTAGCTACTTCATGTCAACACAATCAGCAACTTTGGTAAAAATGAGCAAATCTTGATAGACACAAATTCATATCCTTATTCCAGAAAAATAAACAATGTAAGTAGACTCAAATATGTCTGAAGTCATAGTTTTAAAAGTTTTATCAAAAATTTCAAATTCAGATGGCTTCAGTGGTAATTTCTACCAAAAATTTAAAGTAAGAAATAGTAATAACTTTACCTAAACTCTTCCCACATATAGACCGGGAGAATGCTTCCTAATTAATTTTATGAGGCCAGCATCAACTGATAGCAAAACCAGACAATCAGAATAAAAAAGAAAAAAGAAAAAGTACAAATCATTCTCCTTTATGTATTTATAAAATAGTTGAATTTATTATCAAAAGTTTAGTAAATCTAAAATAAAAAGTAAATGAATACTATAATGTTTCATGAGTATATGGTTTATCCCAAGAGTGTAAATTTGGCTCAACATTACAAAATCAATCAACGTTAGCCACAATATTTATAGAGTGGAAGACAAAAACAATTTATTATCTCAATAGATTTGGGGGAAAAATGGCAAATCTAATACACAGTTATAATAAAACCTCAAAACAAACTAGAAATGGAAGGGAACTTTCTCAACCTAATAAAGATGTTGTAAAAATTGATTAACATTATATTAGTGGTAAAAGCCTGATAATTTTTTTTTTTGTTTTGTTTTTGAGATAGTCTCGTTCTGTTGTCCAGGCTGGAGTGCAGTGGTGTGATCTAGGCTCACTTCAACCTCTGCCTCCCAGGTTCAAGTGATTCTCCTTCCTCAGCCTCCTGAGTAGCTGGGATTACAGGCACATGCCACCACGCCCAGCTAATTTTTGTATTTTTAGCAAAGATGGGGTTTCATCATGTTGGTCAGGCTGGTCTAGAATTCCTAACCTTGTGATCTGCCTGCCTCGGCCTCCCAAAGTGCTGGGATTACAGGCATGAACCACCGCACCCAGTCAAGGCTGATAATTTTCTTCATAGAATCATAAATAAAGCAAGGATGTCTGCTTTTACCACTTCTACTTAACATTATAATTGAGGTCCTAACCATTTCACTAAGGTAGTACAAAGAAAGAAAAGGCAAAATATTTTGAAAAGGAAAAAGTGAAACCATGTTTATAGGGATAATCACAAAATTGGCAAGTTTTTAGAAATTTATTTTAAGAAGCTGATATCTTAACTGAGTTTATGAAGTTTGCAAGATACAGGATCGATAGACAGCAATCAATTATATTTTTATATACTGCTAACAACTTGACATTGAAATAAAATACTGATAAAATTTACAATAGCTAAAAAAAACCCATAAAACACGCACAGATAAATTTAAGAAAAATGTGCAATATCTGTACATTGAAACCTACAAAAGAGAGATGTTAAAAAATATTTGTGTATGTGAAAGGATATATTTTGACCCCTACCTCACATCAAATGCAAAAATTCACTCAACATGTAAAATAGACTTTATTGGGAAAGTAACACATAAATATGACATAATTTTATATTAGGGACTTGAGCTTCCTAGAATTTTGGTATCTTTGGGAGGTCCTGGATCCATTTCCCCATGAATTCCAAGGGACAACTGTATATCCTTATCTATCGAAAAAACTTCAAATAAATAAATGGAAAACTAAAAACTATAAATCTTCCATAATTAAAAATAGGAGAGAAGTCATTAGACCGTATGTTAGGCTAATATTTATTGTATATGACACAAAAACCATAAGTCATAGATAAATATTAATAAATTTGTATCAAAAATTGAAAATGTTTTTTCATTATTAAGAAAATGAAAAGGCAAGCAAGAAACAGGGAGACTGAAATATATATTGTGTACATACAAAAAAAAAGTGTATTCAGAAAGTAAAAGGAACTCTTTATTCCCCTTTAAAGAACATATACAAATGACCAATAAGCATGTTGTAAAAAATGCTCAATATCACTAGTCATCAAGGAAATGGAAATTAAAAGTATGATGAGATGCATAAAGTATATTTGAAAATAATGCACCATGATATGTTTTAGATCATTCCAGGTAATCAGAGATGATTTGTCATTCAAAACTGCTCAAAAATAACAGGAAACTTTCAGTAGATAAATTAATCATTAATTCCATTTGTTAATTACTATACATGATAAAGACACGATAAGAATGACAAAACTGAGAAAGTAATTTCTTGTCTTAGCAAAGCTTGGCTGCACAAAAATTTTACCAAATATTATGTTTAACAAAAACAACAACAAAACATTGAGATTTTATTTCCTTTAAGACAAGAGCCAGATGAGTTTGATGAATTATTTTAAGATAGGAAATTAAATGAGATTTCTTACTATTGTTCTTTTAAGATAGGAAATTAGATGAGGTTTCTTACCATTATTCTTTTAAGATAGGGAGCTAGCTAAGAATGGTCAGTACTTTTTCTTTGGTTCAGCATTGTAGTGTTTACCAACTGGTCAGTGCATTTGGGAAAGAAAATTGCTAAGAGGCATGAGACAATTTTGCAGAACATTTGAGCATCTTCATAGAACCCCAACAGAATGCAAAGAAGTGACTACAATTTGTTAAAGCTAATTAGCCTGCAGTCTAATAAAATCCATTTTTTTGCTTGCATGCAAGGAATACATTCAGAGAAAGATGAAATGTTTGTTAAACAAGAGGAAGAAGAAATTCAACTTTTGCTAGGCTTGGGTTCCCTCTGAAGGATTCTGATGAGGGTCAAAGGAAAGCAAGAAAAGATTGGTTGCTGTTTTCAAGGAGGGAATTGAAGACACGGGGATTAACCAGAGATTGACTGCTGTCTTGTGGCCAGAGTGACTAAACAATTGGATATCTGCTATAATTAATGAAACGAGCAAAGCAGATCTGGGACTTCATTGGAGAGAAAACAGTAATCACTCAAAGTGGTGTCTTCATGGCATTTTACAACTGCAGCATGACCTTGGGAGATAAAATGTTGTTAAATTTGCAGCTGACTTTATCTGTATCTGTCTTCCCATCCTGATTAATGGCAGGGTTGCTTTTTGCTTTTTCCGTCAAAGCCGATTTTCACTCTTCAGTACTAGGTAGTTTTTGACTCTTTCATAACTAAAGGAAAAATCAGTAAGATGGCCAAATACAAGATCACTTTACAAATTCAATTGTTTGTCTCAATTACACCAAGAATAAGTGGAAATAAAATTTAGGAAGGAAGATATAAATTAAATCTCAACCAAATAGGGAAAAAAAGTGTTGAAATTCTATTTAATAACATAAAAGAATGTGTAAATAAATGATGTTAAAACATTATACTCTTGATCAGGATAACTTAATATTGAAAAGATATCAATTCCCACCACTCTCACAGAATTAATTATCAAGTTCAAGTCAATTCATACCAATATTTTGGGAAGAAACTTTAAAAATATTAACTTTAAATTTAATATGAAAAATATCCACAATCATTTAGGGCAATATTTTAAAAAGTAACTGTAAACTAGAGTGAAACACACTACTATGATATATAGGCCTATGATCAATCATAGCAATGAAATAATTAATAGACAGATAAGTAAGCCAGTAGTCACAGAACAGGAGAAAAAGCCCAGATGCAGACTTATCTATTCATGGAAACTTAGCAAATAAGGGAGGTGGCATTGCAAATTCCATGAGATTTGCACTGGGGATTGTTAAAAGAGAAACTTCAGTCAAATTTAATTTAAAGGTGTATAATTGAGCAATGAATGATTCATGAATTGGGTAGTCCCCAGAATCACAGCAGATTCAGAGAGACTCCAGCACAGCCACATGGTAGAAGAAGATTTATAGATTTAAAAAAGGGAAATGACATGCAGAAATAGGAAGTGAGGTACAGAAACAACTGGATTGGTTACAGCTCAGTGTTTGCCTTATTTGAACATAGTTTGAACACTCAACAGTGTATGAGAGGTTGAAATATGGCTGCTGGGATTGGCCAAGACCCAGCAGACCCAGCAGTGTTACAGGAGCACACTCCTAAGTTAGGTTCTCGGTCTTGTCTATGTATTAGGTTAGGTTGCAGTTTGTCCACTAGGACTCAAATATAAAGTATGGAGTCCTTCTCAGGCCATGTTTAGTTTGCTTTAACAATTCCCCACTTTTCGTCACTTTCTCAATTTTGACAGATGAATGAAAACTTTAGTTATTGATGCCACTATTACCATCATAAATGTACTTACTTGTTCTTGAAACCCACTGTGAAACAGAGCAGTGAGTTTTGCAAAGATAGGAAAAAGGACTTGAGTAGAGGATACCTCCTTATGCTGGAACACCCTGTTTACAGAAGAAAAACAAAACCTGGTCTGTTCTAGGCTCTATGTGTTTTCTTAAAGTCTTAGTTTAATTATGTCACACTTAGCACAAGTGATTCCACATTGGTTTGGTTTGGATTGTTGGGGCCTACTGCATGAGCTCAGTCCAACACAACGGCCTCCCATAACTTTGTTTAAAAAAATCCCCCTTTTTGGTCAGGTTCTCACTTAGGTGAGAGTGTGACCAAAACTTAGGGCCTTAGTTCCACTCTCAGTTTCCATCATTTTCGGTTTCCAGTCTCAGCATGTCATTCATAGGTTATGGTGTCCTCATGGTCACACATTTTTTTAGCTTTTGACATTCCACTTGAAGAAAGACCATGTGACATTCTAGAGATGGCTGCATGCAAACATTTAAAATCTTTGAGGGAATACAGCATACCAGGGAGACTACTATTTTGACTTTCAGGAGGATAATACCAAGAGTTTGGAATATGCTCCTTACCCAGGGTCCCCCTAAACCAAACCACCTAAAATCAAATAGATCAAAGAAGGAGCTAGATAAAGAGTCTATTCACTTAACTGGGTGGTCTTTTTGTTAATCCCCTACAACTAAATCTCTATAATACCCAATGTATTTTTCCATAGGCCACAAGTGCCAGCAGCTGCACAGATACTTCTCTGTTTAGCCAGTTCTACTATTTAGCATAACTTTCACAAGAGAAGTTAAAGTCTGTTGTATAACCATAGCATTTTCAGTGAAATCTGTTACAGTGTCTATAATGAGGGATACATTTCTAACATTGCTTCTTTTACTTCAAACCATGGAAAAAGGACTTGAAAAATGATGCCTTATACAAGAGTGAAGGCCTCTTGGCAATGTTATTTTTAACCCAAGATGGGGGTTAACAGGAATGAACCAATATTTTGTTTCTGACTGATTATGAGGCAACATATGTACCATTAAAGTTTAACATCTGCATTGGACCTTCATTTTTTATCTAACAAAGTATAAGTTTATCTATGTATAAGACTGGCTGCAAAGTCCTTCACAAATAAAAGTATATCCCATAAGTGCACATAACAGTCCCCTTTTCACTTCTATTGTTCATACAGGCATAAGCAAGGGGGAAAAATTCAAAGATAACAGTCTCATGATAGTAGAGAAGCCTTAATTCATGATCTTAGGGAAAGCTGTTCACATCAAGGATGCCATCTTATTCTGGGGATAAATTTCCCTGAATAGCTTTACCTTAATGGTTCCAATGGGTATACAGTTCCAAGAGTGTGGAGGGACCCTTCTCAGTTGTGAGATTATGAACCCAATGTTCAAGGTCCCAATGTTTTGCTGTAGTCTGGATTACAAGGACAATATCTCTCTGATGTTCTCAGAAGATCCCATCTTCAGGTTTTACATTGTGAAGGGGTTGATTATCCTCAGTGAAACATAAAATGTTTTCTTTACCTGGTGAAAATACACTGTAGCATAATAATCTACTATCATATCATCAGCCCTTTTGCATGGAAAAGATTTATACAACCAGAAAACATGCATTGAAAAAGAAAATTGAATGAAATTATTTTACAAATGTTTAAATGGCCCATCAGGTAGCCAAATTTACCTGAAGGCTTGATCATCTTCCCAGGAATATGGATTTAACAAACCTAATATTGGTTATAAACTATTTTAGCAATTTATAAGTCACCACACCAATATGTATTTAATTTGGATTATTTTATCTTTTCTATCAGAAGTCATGGAATGCAGAACCTTTAATAACAAGGGTTTTAAGGACTCAGGAAGGACAAGGTAGCTGTCCTGGTTCTTCATGAGTCCACGCTTAACATTGAACTTAATGTCTTCTTCAATACCAGTTATTTCTCCAATTTAGGTTCATAGCAGTAATAACTGATGGGTTATCATAGGTAATTTGACATAGGCCATGAAGTTTATTCAAATTGTATATCTAAACAATTTTAGTATTGCCTGATTTGGCATGAAAATCTGGCAAAGTATTGTGTCGGTACTTAATTTTTTGTTCTATTTGGATTAGCAGTTTTATAAACCACTCAGTCTTTTTATTGAAGTTTCAGGAATTTTTACTTAGTCCAAATGATATGAATTTAAAGTTATTTGAAACCTATACTCAAGAGTACTTTTTAGGGTCCTTTCCATTCTTTCATAAGCCTCCTAAAAGATACTATATCCTAGGATTTTCTGTGCTTGTGAAGTTTTCAGAAACTGCATCAACATTATGTGATTAACTGGAAATGACTTTAAATAGTCATAGTTAGAGATACAATTGACAAGGAAATCTGGTTATTTCTGTGGTCCACAATAACTTAACATAATAACCTTAATTATAACTGATAGCATATATTCTGGTATTAGAATTTTAGAAATTCCATACAATTTTAGAACATATATTAATATTATTCACTAAAATATTCCCTGAAGAAAATTAAACATTATTTCTCTTTTGACAATCCTATGTAACTAAACATGTTAAATAATCCTGTTTACCTCTCTTTCAGATGCTCCAGGTGTCTTCTGTAGCATACAAAATTTAGGGGTTCAAAAAGACAATTTTGAAGCTGAAATTTGATTTTGGGAAGCCTATCAAATATGTTAAAGGTTTAAAACACTTGATATCATGCTTAACCAGTTTGACCATGAGGTGAGATTCTTATAAACCTTTTATAACCCTTTAAAAATGTTTAAGGGTTTAACCATTTAAAATGTTTAAAATTAAATTTAAAATTAAAAAACTTTAAAAATGTTTGTTAAAGAGAAGATCAGTGCCTTAAGAAAGCCTTGTTGTGGTTTGATTACAATGTTCAATTTATGGAAAAACCAAATAATACCCTTTTGAGTTTAGTCAATATGTTCACACACAGAATTTCTTTTACAAGATTAATTTTTACAAACCTTCCACAACTTGCTCAAATTTTAACTCTATCTTACTTATTTTAAAACAATCCTTTAACTGTTTATACTAGACAAAAATTTACATTCCCATGCCTTCTTATAATCTTTTACTAATAACATATTTTACTTTCTTTACACAACTTGCATGTAAATCTATTTTTAGTGGTCTCAGTTATATGTTATAATGGTAACTTTTAGCAACTTTTAATTTTGGTGCATAAATTTCCTTTCAGGAATCCTTTCTTGACTTACACAGACCATCTACAACATGCTTTGATTTTCTGACTTGTCCTAAACAGCCCTCTTTTTAAACAACAGGTATTTTACTTTAGGACAAGAATTTAACATACAAGATCCTTTTTTATACAACATTTCTTTTTCTTATAAACTTCTTCGCACAGCTAGTAGCATGGCTAACTCCACATGTCCCCAGGTTTATCTAGAATCTAATGTCTCCAGTACATTGAACAATTTTTTAACAGTCAAAGCACTTTATAACCTTAAAACTTTAGCAAACCTAATATCTGGCCGGCATAATTTAGACCAAATGTTTACATTTTAAAGATATTTCTATTTTACCAATAATCTTTAAAACTTTGTTTATTTCCAAAAGATTATTTTAGTCACATGAACTAAAAGGCATTATAGTTTTTACTTTTCTGACAAAATATTTGATTTAAGCACTTATTTTTCTTTAAGTCAATTAAATAGAACTCTTTCATATCACACACACAACACATATACATATATAACTATGCAGACAGAAGAAGATCTGGTAGTTCTAAGTTTTTTCATTTATCAGTTTCTAAGTTTCTTAATTGGATTATGGCTTTAGGGTGGAGTCCTTGGAAGAAATGGCTAGGAAAACATGCAGTTTCTAGGACATAACAAGCAGGAACATTTGGAAAGCAAAACAGATTTTGAAAGGGATCTGTCCACTTTTAATTCTTGGAGTTTCATGAGGAAAACAGTGTGTGTGTGTCTGTGTATGTGTGTGGCTGTGTGTTTGTGTGGTCTTGTTTTTGTTTGTTTTTTGAAAATGGGTTAGTGGTGCCTTCTCTGTTTTTCCAAGAAATCCTAGGATATCTAAAGTTATCTTAGGGCCTCTCATGTGTGCATTGAGTGGCAAGACAAAATGGAGAAAAATAATTCAGTCAACTGGGAAGAAAAAAAATCTTTTTGGCAGAAAAAAAATTCAAGAAGTAAAAAACCATAAAGTCTTTTAAATATATCTATAGCTTGGATATCCACTCTTAATTAAGCTGACTTAACTATAGTGCTATTTTAAAAATCCTTTTGTTACCTGACTTTAGCCACACCAAGCAGCCAATATTTCTGGCTTTTGAACTTTACCAAAGATAACCTCCCAGGTGCTCAGACAAAGGAAAGTTCAAGACAGCTGGTGGAGGGGAAGAGAATCAACAGATGATAAAAGTCACACAGATATCACACCAGAAAGGACTCATTCACTAAGCTGAGACTCAACCCTGGGCCACCATTGTGAAAGGACAAAACCTTAGCTCCTGAGCTACAGCACTCGGCAGTCTCCATTGCCTTTCCCAGAAGGAGTCTAGAGTAGTCAATTCTGAACTTGCAAAGGCTTTTAACTCTCAAGATAATTTTTAAAGCTAACTATGACATGAACCCTAAAATTTCTTTTCTCTGGAAGGTGGAGTCCAAGAGAAAGTACTGCCACATGGTTACAAGGTCAAGCTCCCAAGGACATAAAACAAGATGGAGTTCTCATACAGTTGTTGTTGTTGTTGTTGTTTAACCCACTTCAGTGTGTTGTTCATTTGGAACATTCCATTCTAAGTTACCTTCAGTGACATTTCATCATTTCTGTAAGAATTTACTGCCTCTGGGGCCTAATGTATAAGCCATAGGGAACTCGGTGTTTCAGAAACTAAGGATCTCATTTTTACAAAAATATTGGCTTCAATTTCAGGTTCCCTTGATGAACTTAACCAATAATTTTTTCCACCAAAGTGCAAGAAAAATGAAACAAATGGGTACAACACAAAAATCCCTGTGAATTTCCAGAAGTCAAATTTTACAACCTTTGCAATATCACCATTTACTACCAGTATCTTTCTGAACCAGTCAGATGTAAGAGGCCTCTCACTGGATCCAAGCTAGTTAATTACCAGATCAAATCCCATCCTGGACCCAGTCCAGTTTCTGTAATGACTTCCAAACCCAGTTTGGAACAGAAACTTGCTCAAAGAAACTCAGTTGAAAATACAAATCTATGGAGCTCTGAAATCCAAGAGAGAACTTACCATGAGTGTCAGTTGCTCTGGGAAATCAAAGGACACAAGAGGGTGCAGTGGGTACCTTGCTTTTTCACTCAGATCTCCTGGGGGTCATTAGGTCTATTTCAGATCCCACTTCGAACATCATCTGTTAAAGGAAAAACTTCAACTGAGTTAATTTTATTGGAGCTTAACTGAGCAATGAATGGTTTGTGAATCAGCCAGCTCCCAGAATCATAGCAGATTTAGAGAGACTCCAGCACAGCCATGTGGTAGAAGCAGATTTACAGACAAAAAATAAAAGCAAATTACCTACAGAGATCCAAAGCGAGGTACAGAAATAACCGGACTGGTTACAGCTCAGTGTTTGCCTTATTTGAGCACAATTTGAACACTCAACAGTGTATGAGTTGTTGAAATATGGCTGCTGGCATTGGCCAAGACCCAGTCACTGTTACAGGGTTACGCTCCCAAATTAGGTTGTCAATCTTGTCTACCTATTAAATTTGGTTGCAATTTCTCCACAAGTACTCAAATATAGAAGTAAGGAGTCCTTTTCTGATTGTATTTAATTTGCTTTAACAGGATAATAGGTTATTTAACAACAGTTGCAGAGGAAAGTGGTTCACTATGTAAAGAAAAGTGAAATTGGATCCCTACCTCACAGCATGTGCAAATAAAACTCCTAACTCTATCAGATACTTAGAACTGATAGGGCTATAAATTTAAGAGAAGAAATGTAGAATTTTCTTGTCTTTTCAAAATAAGGAAGAATTTACTTTTTAATAGGGGAAATGCAAACATAAGCCAATCAAAATTAAACACTTTCTTCGTAAACCATTGACAGGGTTCAGAACATTCTACCCTAAAATATGTCATCTCAGCATATTAAATATTTTAAGCTGAACAAATGTGAGAAATAGCAGATAAAAAAAGGACTCTCTGACTGTGCCCTGGACCAGGCCATAGATGCTTTATGTGAGAGGTGCCCTCCATAGACTCAGAGGAAAGGAGACTATCTCCAAAACAGAGAGACACTGAGAGGAAGTTGAATGAACAGGTCCTACCAAGGTTCCCCCAGTTTACACCTAGCTAATACCCCTTCATCCTGTCCTTTCCAGTCTTCATCAACTCTAGTCTAAAAACATACCGGGTTAACTGTTTCTTCAGGTTTTTCATTTGTTTGGGAAAGCTCCTGTGACACATAAAACATATTAAATAAATGTGTGTGTTTTCTCTTATTAATCTGTTTTTTGTTACAGAGATATTATTCCTTTTCTACACCACAAACAGAGGAAACAGGTGAGAGAAGTTATTTACTTCATTGAAAGACTTCAAACAGTATATAAAATAATTAATATTGATATAAATATATATTTATTTTGTATAATATACACTTACAATATAAAATTTAAAACTGTAATGAAATACTATTTAAAACTGGAATTAGTTGCATTTCTCATTGTCAAATTTGTATGATATTTTTGCACATTTCAAAATATTTGAACATTTTCCTCTGGGAATAGAGAACAACCTCACATACACTCATGGGTGATACAAACTGTTTTGTATCTGATAATCTGTTGAAAAAGTGTAGGTCTTATGAAATAAAAGATAGATATTTATCAAAAATCATGAGATCAAAAATTAGGTAATAGAAAATTGAAGAGTATAACTTAAGATAACAAAACATGATAATGCTTCTGCCGCTTCTGAGATTAAAATGGTAAACAGAAAGGAGAAATAAATATTCTAAAAAGTGGGCAAAGGATATGAACAGACATTTCTCAAAAGAAGACATTCATGCAGCCAACAGACACATGAAAAAATGCTCATCATCACTCGCCATCAGAGAAATGCAAATCAAAACCACAATGAGATACCATCTCACACCAGTTAGAATGGCCATCATTAAAAAATCAGGAAACAACAAGTGTTGGAGAGGATGTGGAGAAATAGGAACACTTTTACACTGTTGGTGGGATTGTAAACTAGTTCAACCATTATGGAAACCAGTATGGCGATTCCTCAAGGATCTAGAACTAGATGTACCATATGACCCAGCCATCCCACTACTGGGTATATACCCAAAGGATTATAAATTATTCTACTACAAAGACACATGCACACGTATGTTTATTGCAGCACTATTCACAATAGCAAAGACTTGGAATCAACCCAAATGTCCATCTGTGACAGACTGGATTAAGAAAATGTGGCACATATACACCATGGAATACTATGCAGCCATAAAAAAGGATGAGTTTGCGTCCTTTGTAGGGATATGGATGCAGCTGGAAACCATCATTCTTAGCAAACTATCACAAGAAGAGAAAACCAAACACCGCATGTTCTCACTCATAGGTGGGAACTGAACAATGAGATCACTTGGACTCGGGAAGGGGAACATCACACACTGGGCTTATCATGGGGAGGGGGGAGGGGGGAGGGATTGCATTGGGGAGTTATACCTGATATAAATGATGAATTGATGGGTGCTGACGAGTTGATGGGTGCAGCACACCAACATTGCACAAGTATACATATGTAACAAACCTGCACGTTATGCACATGTACCCTAGAACTTAAAGTATAAAAAAAAAAAAAAAAAAAATATTCTAGCCAGTGTTGACTAAGAATTCCTAACATTATACTGTTATTATGACAATATCACGTCTATAAATTTGAAACTTCTATAGGTGTGTTTTCTATTTTCTTACATTCTTAGAAGCTAGTGACTCCATTATTATTGAGAAATAAATACTGGGAAGCAATTATATATAGAAATCACAAGCAGGGTCTACATAAGACTTAACTTTAGCTTTGTAACATGGAATGTGTCATTTCATTAATTTCTGTTTCACAGGAGACAATTATTACAATTATTTCAAGAAGAAAAAGCAAATCAAATGTTTAAATATTTTGCAACTTCCAGCTTCATTGGCAAGGATGCTTTTGTCTTTTGTCATGCTGTTGTTAGCTTAAAGCATCCTGTGCCTTCCAACAGAAATCTTGACAGATGATATTTTTTTCTTTTACTTCTACTTCAATTGTTAATTGCATATTTACAATCCTTCAATCAAGAGGCAAAGAGAAAAAGATTAGAAAAATTTTCTATCTGTCAACAGAACTTTGTACCATAATGGAACATCTACTCATTAAATATAGAGAACTTAATGGCATCAATAATAAGTGTCATAAAGGGCACAAAGGTATTATTAATTCTAAAGGAATGCAGGTCTGGAAAAACAATAAGTCATTTTGACAGTTGCTATGAAGACCATTACCAAATGCTATGTTTACTTGACTAGGCTCAATTTATAAAACAAGACCTACAAAAAAGAATCTGCAGTTTAATCAATTGAGATGTGCTATTATGAACAACTGCTAATGGACTGAAGCTTTGCATCCCTTTTTAATGATGGAACTGCGATTGCATAGTTAAAAATTAGGGTAATTACTAGTGTGGGCAGTTTATGTGCATTTTAAAGAGAACCGTAAATCAATGAAATAAAACCATGGAACAGATTTAATGTGACCATAAATGTTTCTTTTTTAAGTTAAATTAAGCTAAAGATGCCAGTCTATTTAAATAAAGTATGTGATTACCTTTCCAGGGAGAATTCACAAAGGTATTTGTTTATCATGCAAATTAAGGAACAATAGTGAATTTAAATTCCCAACCATATCATTGATTAAATTTCTCTGTATATTCCATGTGAAAATTCAATTCAAAGTCCTAGGAAGTAATATTTTATCTTTCTTTGCATTTTGTTTAGTTTAAAAGGAAAATAGATGGAATATTTGATGATCCAAAGAATCTAAGAGGTTAGATGATGGATTCCACTATAGTATAGGCAGTGATATATATGCTTTGAAATTCTCTATTTGAATTTGATCAACGCACATGAGAAGTAGGTTTTAGTGACATCATTAGCTTTTTTAAAATGTGAACTATTAGGGGCGGAGCAAGATGGCCGAATAGGAACAGCTGCAGTCTCCAACTCCCAGCGCGAAGGACACAGAAGACCAGTGATTTCTGCATTTTGAACTGAGGTACTGGGGTCATCTCACTAGTGAGTGCCGGACAATCGGTGCGGGTCA
>NW_012123154.1:9006033-9046069 GCF_000951035.1 Colobus angolensis palliatus | reverse complement strand
AAAAAAAAAAAAAAATGTGAACTATTTATTCTTGCATTTATTCTACTAATAAATGTTCAATGTAAGTCATTCCTTTGTATGGACTTTTGTAGGCAATAAAAGACAAAGATTTCACAGAAAAACATATACTTGATTTATGGTTTTATAAATTAACTTAGGAAGCATTTTATAACATGTATATGCATTCCCCTTTTGTATATGTGTGTGTGTATGTATAAGTTTGTATATGTGTGTGTTTATGCATGTAAATGTAGCTATATATGTATGTGTATATGAGCATGTGTGCCTGAATGGTTGTGTGTATGTGTGACTTTACATTGTTAAAATAATTAACTGGTAGGTCATTAGCCTGAAGTGGCTCCAGTGCTGTGGGTTCCTATGTGAGCAAACAGAAACTCAACTCAATGTAAATGGTAAAACAAAACCTAAGCTTAGCCAATCAGAAACTGCCAACTAACATCTAACCAGGGACTTTCCACTGGAATGATCCAAGTAAGGCTACTGCTCCACTTTAACCAATCACATGTTTTCCTTACCTTATGTGTCTGCCCTATAAAACTCTTCTATTGTACTCCACAGTGGAGGCCTCAACCACTTGCAGTCTCAAGCTATTTGATTCATGAATCACTATCTGCTCAAATAAAGTCTCTAATATGTTAATGTGCTTTGATTTATCTTTTAACAATTTGCATGTGTCTGAGAGTACCTGTGTTTTGCATATGTGTCTGTGCATATGGTAAGTGTGCAATGCACAGAATCACACCCAAATTTAGAGTAAAAGCAACTTCACCAAAGTAGGGAGATCAGTATGAAAGGATAGATACACATTTTGGTGATTTTATAGTGTGGACTTACCAAGTATTTGGTTTTTCCTATTTTACGGTGCTATCAATAACCAATCCGAAAAATGGGGGAGGAAGGGGAGATCATATAGGATTCTGGAAAGACAATAAATGTTGTGGGAGCATAATTATTGGGTCTTGTGAATTTAAACACATACACACACACACACACATACACACACACACACACCTGAAAGGTAATGTGTAGCAAATTAAATGTCCTTGGATGACATTTTAAACCAAACTGAAGAAATGGTCAGGAATTTCCAATAACCCAAACTATAAAAGATGGAGTCAAACTACCAACAATCACAAGAGCTGTATGGAATAGGTTCTGTGAAGAAGAAAACAGAAAATGATTAAGAAACCCAGATAATTTCACCACAAAATATGTCACCCTGGTATGCTGATTATTTTAAATTAAAGGCCCGCGAAGGTCAGTCGATGTTCTAAGAGGCTTTTCTTTGATATTCCCTAATCTACCTTAAAACTAGATCCACCAAAGAGAACACCATTGCTTTTCATTTCCTCCCTGAAATTTTGCTATCACGGAAAACAAGATGGAGGAATGCCACCACATCTGGATGGACTTATTCACAAGATCGTATTTGTCTCTTGGGCTTATTCAGATTCCAAAGAGCATCATTTATAAGTTAATTTCTATCTCCTGGGTGCATTCATTTTCCCTAATAATTATTTTACTACCCCTTCCATTTTCTCTCTCCTCCTTCTCCTATGAAGTAAAGTATAAGCATCTGTACACCATTGAATTATTGAGTAATCACTCTCCTATGATTTCCCATCATGCCTATTAAAATTAATTTGTATGCGTTTCTCTCCATTAATCTATCCATTGTCAGTACATTTTCAGTGAAATTTCACAGGATGAAGGGATGCTCCCTCTCTGTGCTCCTACAGTTCTGGGACTATAAGCAGGATAAACTGCAATCACCCTTGTCTTCTGGAAGCCACAGTCAAGGGAACCCAGGACCTGAAAAGCATCAAAAAGAATAAGAATTTACCAGTCAGACCCCTGGATGTCTATCTATGGAATCCAGCCTAGGGAGCAGTAAAAATTATTACTTATCTTTTTATCCTTTCTAAATTTAAGATTAATAGGAGAAAAGCATTTGTATGACTAGTCTTGAATGTAGTAACTCTGGTATACTTTTTGATATGAATATTCATATTGTCTGATTCATTTTCCCCCCAGAACTAGTCTTTCTTTCTCCTTTGTTCCTTGTCTTCTTGTGTCATGTGTCATTGGTTGTACCACAAAACAGAACATGGGCTTAAAGCTCCTATAAACCCATTGTTTGAGCTGGTGCTCACAGACTGGTGAGTTTTAGGGTTCTTGTCAGAGTGGTGTTAGTTTAGACAAACTGCTGTGGGCACCTGAAATTATAAATGGATAAGGTTTCCCTTTTGTCTTGTTTTATGTCCTTGAGAGCTTGACTTGTGACCAAGTGGGAGTACTCCCTCTTGGTCCCTGTGATTTAGGGGGCATTATTTTCCAGGAATGTCAGGTGGCCAGTCTGAAAAGATTGGACACTCAAGACACCTAAAATATTAAGCAGCATACTCTCTGCCTGAATATGACAAGCACTCAGAAAAAGTTCTCTTGTTATAGTAGGTAGTTAGTCAGGCATAAGCCAGGCAGGAGAGGGCTCCAGTCTCCACCAGGAATGTCTCTGAACCATCAGGTGATGGTTCAGAAATTATCACATTTCCTCTCTAAAAATGATCATTGGTTGCAGGTGCCAGGGAGAGGCAATTTCTCAAATAGATAATAACACTTGAAATTGGTAACCAGCTTCCAATAAAATCTCAGGAATTGGGCAGGCAGTCTTGAGCATGTGTATTAAGAGGCAAAATGGCAGAGTATCATTTTCAGGGGGCGTTCCATTGGAAAAGAGAAGAAGACCTCAGGTGGGCATGCATACAACTTACTAAACACACTGCGCTTGCTCCCTCCCAAGTGTAAGCAGCACATCACACATGCAGGCAGCTCACCCTTAGGGAAGAATGAAGGGAAAGGGGTGCAAGACTCTGGAAGTGGGCCTGAAGTTCTAGGATCAAGGTTAAACAGGACACTTGTCCTTCAAGTTGCCTGCTTGGGTTTCTTCCAAGTGTACTTTCCTTTCTTTCCTTCTCCAAGACTTTTTAATAAACTTCCACTTCTGCTCTGAAACTTATCTTGGACTTTTTTTTCTGTCTTACACCCCTCAGTCAAATTCTTTCTTCTGCGGAAGGGAATTGACATTGTTGAAGACCCGTATGGCTTCATTGCCAGTAACCTGGATATTTGCCAGTCTTAACAAGAAGTCCTGTCCACAAGAAGCTTTTGTTGTCCCAATCTTTGTTATCTGGTTAGTGCAGGAAAAGTACAGTCCCAGGAAGGCCTACTCCTTGTCAGGAAGTCTGTGGCTGGTGGCATCTCAGAAATTTGTGGGATACTGAAGACACCGCATATACTTCACTGTGGAAACAAGAGTCATTTTGCTTTCTTAGCCTATTTCTGGGAGTAAAATTTTGGATATCATAGGGGCTGCCTCCTCTATGTCCTCTCTAGGAATGCCTCTTGATTATATGGTTTAAAACTATCCTGGTCTTTCCCTGAATAGGTTTAGTGGATTGAGTCACTATTGGAATAAGTACACCATCAGAATTTTCTAATCATCAATGGTCAGATGATAGAATGTTTTTGACTTAGAAAGGCTTCAATCTTTCAAAAAATATCTTAGAGAGCTCTTATTCTAAGCAGTTGACTTATTTGTACAGAAAAATCAAATTAAAAGACACATAATAGTATCATGCCTAGCGTTAGCTCTTGTTTTGACAGAATGAAAGAGCAGAAATCTGACCTAGAGCAAGTTAAAATCCACCTCACCCTGGTTTAAGTCCTCCTCTCACTGATATCTTCCTTTTCCTCAACTCTGATCCTCCAGAGATCTTTTGGATTTCTGAGCTCCTAGTCTAATCCCCTTTCTGAAATCCAGCCCCAGTTCCTCAATAAACTTCCTTAATAACCCCTAAAACTACTGCACATCCCATTTCTTCAGAAAATCATTTAGAGAACCAGCTGCCAACTTTAATGTCCACATCTTTGTGAGGTTTACAGAAAGCACTCAGGCCTGATCTAAAAGTCTACGGCATGTAAGTTGGTGCGTAAAAGCTGACAGATAAGAACTCAGCCCTTCAGAGAGTCAGGGAGAGTGCGGTCGGTCTTGGTTCCCTGTGCCTTATGATATCTCTTACTTCCTGGGGCTGTGGGAACAAATTCCATCAGCTCCAGATCTCCCTACACAGTTCCCTCAATCATGTATCCAGGATCCTCCCCACAAAAACTCACATCGCCTGCACAGTAGCAGATCTTATGAATTTATAAATCCCTTTCGTTCCCACTTTCAGAAGATTCTGCTAAGTTTAGAGAACAGTTGGGGAGGTTAGTAGCTATTCACAATCCTACTCATGGGAACCTTGACTGGTTACTAAGAGGTATAATTTCCATCTGTGATTATACTGCTGTTATTAGACAGGTCAGGAGGCCTCCATGAGAAAACTCTACCCACAGAGGGAACAGGTGGCCAGAACCTCTTCCTGGTCTCCCTACAGATGACCCAGAAATGGCTCAGCTTAATGCTAATATTCAGGTCCTAATAGGGGCAATATCAGAGGCCTGTTCTTAAGGTAAATTGGTCTAAGGTTGAATTATATACCCAGAAGGAGGGAGAGCACCCTAAATCTTTTGTTGAGTGATTTACACAAGGTTTTTAGAAGCATACTGCATTAAATCCTGAAGCATCAGAGCATAGAATTCTTCTAATTTCAACCTTGGTCAGAAATCTACTTCCTGATTTAAAAAAGGCAACTCCAGAACAGTGTACTTCACTGGGCTGGTCAGCCTCTAAGTGTTATAATGAAAGCAACTACACAGTTCTTTGAAAATGACTTGCAGGAAAACATGAGAAGAAAAAGAGTTAAAATATATGGTCTTTGCTTTGCAGGTTAAGTCTCTACAAAGACAAAAGCAGGCCTCGGTAAAAAGAACAAAGTGTTCCCATTTTTCATGTCAATCATAGAACACTCCACCTTATGTTTGCAAATGTGATAGAAAATCAGGGCACTGGAAAAATCATTGTCCTACACTTAAAAGAAAGGAAAACTAGAAAAAAAAAACCCTCCTTAAAACTCAACATGCTCAGAAAGTTCATTTTTTTCCCTCCTGTGGGACAATACTCCATTGATTGAGGGGGTCAGTTGATCTTCAGTCACACCCCAGAGCCCACCAGTAAACTTAGAGGATTTGGAACTGAGTTTTTAAGTTGATACTGGTCAACTTTCTCTACTATTTGATCAAGAGGAAATATCTCTGCCTGTCACTTCTGATTCTATTAATGCTGTTGGAGTCTCTGGGTAACCTATTTTATTGCCTATATCTAGGGCCACCTCGATATCCTTAGGCTGTCTTAACACCACCATACCTTTCTAGTATCTTACTCTTCACCAGCAAACCTTTAAGTAGATACTTGTTATGTAAATGTAATGGCATCGTGTAATGTAATAAGGAAGGTGGTTTTATTTATCTATTCTCAGACCAAACTTCAAACTTTCTACTTTTCCTAATGGAGACACATCTTAATATAAATTCCTCTGAGAATACAATATTACAAGATGTCCCAGCTAGTCTGTGGGTTTCACATACAAATGAAATTGGACTGCTACTGGGTGCAAGCCTAAACACATTTACTGGAAAGGAACAAATCTTTTCCTTCAGGAGCTTAGTACCTCCTTTCAGGAGATGCAGAGTGAGGAATCGAATCTATAATGGGCTGCTTTTTACAGTAGTGAGTGCTTATGTTTACTACCTTTCCATGTAACACCCCACCCAATTTTACCAAGCAAGCAAGAAAGAAAAAAAATTGATTCATACAGCCGTCAAATCTATCAGTTTGTACAAGATCTAAGAGCCATAATCTTCTGTGCCTAATTCTTTTCCCATCCTCACCTCAATTCCTGCTGATGCAGCTTGGTTTACAGTAAACCAAGGAGATTATTAAAATGGACTCACATACCTTAGGGATATTGTGAGTATTTTCTCAAATCCTTAAAGTCAATTTAGACTCTATATCCTTTATCCAAAGATCTATCCTTTTTCAGTAGGTTGATCATTTTTTGCTCTCCAATGAGACTAACGGGGTACCCTTATTGACTCCATTCTCCTAAAAACACCAGCTGAACAATGAAATAAAACATTCAGATCTAAATTTCAATGGGTGCAGACAATTGTTACCTACTTAGGATGAGGCACTAAAAAGCTGAACCCAAAATAGTTTTGTGCATCCCTCCTCCCAAAGTAATGAAATATATGCTTAGAATATCTGGCTATTGCAGTCAGAATATCTGGCTATTGCAGATATCTGGCTATCTGGTTCTAATTTTACTGTTCTTGTTTAATCATTATGTGCCCTTCCCCCAGGTATCATTCCAGAGCCCATTCCCTGGCCCTCAGATGCATTAAACTTCTTTAAAGCCTGAAAATTAGCATTGTTTACATACCCTGCTCTCAGTTTACCTAAGTTTGATAAAGCTTTTGCCATGAAAATAATGAGACTGCTCTTCTAGGGTAGGCTTTTGCTTCTCAGATCTGTCCTGTAGTATATTTTTCACGCCAATTGGACCCTGTAGCAGAAAACATGTCCCATGCCTGCATGCAGTAGCAGCAACAGTTGCCCCGGTTGACAAAGGCAGCACTGTTACCTTAGGTTCTCCTATTCATCTCATGTTCCCTACGCTGTGTCCGTTATCTTGCAAGTTTGTAAGATGTAACACCTCTTTATGTGATAGTGGACCACCCATGAGCAAGCAATGTTAATCAATCTCTCCATAATCTTACACTATTGTGATATATTTTATTTTATTTTATTTTTATTTACTTTTTAGAGATGAGGTCTCACTCTGTCCCACAGGCAGGAGTGCACTGTTGTGATCATAGCTCGCTGCAGCTTCACACTCTTGGCCTCAAGCGATCCTCCCTCCTTTTACCCTCCTGAGTAGCTGGCACTACACCATTGTGATGCTTAAAATCCAGCTACCCTCCTACTTCTCTCTGCTGATGAAGACCTTCACTTCATTCCATAAGACTGCCTTGAAGCTATAGAAATGGCTTTGAAGCCATGAGAGGATCTCACAGACATCTCTTTAAACAACCCAGACACTTCTTTGTGACAACTCTTGCAAATGAAATTTAAAGGCAAACATAATAACTGGCCTTGATATAGTTTCTCCACATGAAACTCTTGAGGCACGTTCTCTGCCCTCGATAATGTCAGCACAAGCTGCTAAGATTGTGGTTCTCACTAGAGCTTGCACTTTGGCAAAAGGAAAACTGCCACTATTTATACTGACTCCAAATATGCCTTTGAAGTCTGCCAATTAGTTGGCACAGTTTGGAAATCCCATGGGTTGTTAACTTCTGTTGATATCCCTATTGCCAATGGACACATAATTAATGCACCATTACAGGCTATTCACCTTCCTACTAAGATTGCTATTGTTCATTGCCAGCCCACGCTAAGGAAACTGATACTATATGCCTAGAAAGTGATAGGGCAGACAGTACTGCTAAGTATGTGGCCAAAACCAACCACCTCCCATCTTTTCTCACCCCATTTATTAATCTGTCTTTATTCCTCACTGATGTTATTCGTCATCAGATTAATGCCTCACAATCTGAAAAAAAATAAATAGATACAAAGGAGTGCCAAAAATTATTAGATGGATTGTACACTGGGCAAAATTGGCTTCCTTTTAACATTTGGCTTGCACTTATTTTCCATCAAATGGGACATATATGCAGAGAAGGGATAATCAAGGAACCAAAAGATAGTTGGTACTGCTCTGGGATCTACAGTATTTATGACCAAATTATTTTCCAGAACATTGTTTGTAAATTCCACCTAATTTCTGAAGGAAACTAACTAACTTGAGGCAGCCCTCCAAAGTCCACACTGTCCCTTGTTAGGTATTCCATATAGATGTGGTAGATTTACCTCGACTTTTAGTATTTTCTCACTGTTTGGTTATTGTCTGCATGTTTAGTGGATGGACTGAGTGCTACCCAATTAGCATTCAGTAGCTGATGCTACAACAGTGGTAAAGAAATAAGTACCTGAGATTATTTTGCATTTTGACATCCCTTTATGGACTGAGTCAGACCAAAGGACTCATTCTATAGCAGAAATAAACCACTTGCTTGCAAAAAATCTAGAGTACTCATTAACATTTCAATACCCCATAACATCCCCAATCCTCAGGGCAAGTGAAATATAGAAATCTATATGTAATATAAAAAGAACTTTGGGAAAAGTCTTATCAAGGTACTAGATTTACATGGTGAGAAGCATTATCTCTGGTCCTTATAAAATCTGGAATACTCCAAATAGGAGACATGAATTAATCCATTTTGAAATAGTGTTTGGTCACTCCATACATACTGATACCTCTAAGCCTTCCATTCCTGGCTTGAAGGAACACTATGGGTATTTTAGTGAGCAATTTGATTCATGACTAGCTGTGTACAGGGACTAACTAGTATACTTGGGGCAAACCAACAGGTAGAAAAAGCATGACCTCCACCATCAGACAAGCCTCACCATCCTTTTCCACCAAAAGATTGTGTGTACATCAAAGTTTTTAGAAAAAAACTCATGCTGTCACCTATCCGGGAAGGCCCTTATGAACTGCTAACCAACTACACCTCCATAAAAATAAAAGACAAATGCTCCTAGACTGATGTGAGCCATGCCAAACTATACTGGGACAATTGGAAATCCGTCCTATCAATCTTTCCTATTCTCCCTCTGATCTTCCACCATGGACCTTCTTTCAAACAGTCTCTTACTGTTATCATATCACACCATACTGGGACAATGGGAAAACAATTCCTACAGGTGACCTTAAAGTAATGATTTCCAGAGCCAATCCCCAAACTCCTAAAGCAGAAGGTAACATGAGGTAGACTGCTATTTTCCCAAAATCACAGATCGAGAAACCTTACTTTCATCTAACCCCACCACCTTTTCTTTAAAAGCCTCTCTCCTGAAGAGAAAATTTAAAAGGACTCCTTGACACTCTTTTTTTTTAGGCCTTCTTCTTTGTGGATAACCCATTGGAAGCTTGTTGAAGATGTTATCAATCTGTCTTATTCTCCCTCTGATCTTCCTCCATGGACCTTCTTTCAAACAGTCTCTTACTCTTATTATCATTTACTGCTTTTGCAAAAGGTCAGGCACAGACCTGGCATTCTTTTACAGCTGTCTTCCAAACCCTGACTACATTAACTCATCAATCGAATTGCTGGTATGTCATCATCTAGAGGATGCAGAAGAACCTGAACTTATTTTCATTCCTGTCACCAGCAGTATCTGGTAGATCTGCTCTGGAAGATGAATGTATAAGATATGGCATCCACAACTAGGGAAGCAACATCTTCAGCTTGTTTTGGAAGTCAACTGAGCACAGAAAATCCTCTGTGGGAGCTCAAGAACTGTCTTTTGATCAGGTTAAATCACTAGAAAATAATTTTTCCTTTTGAATTTGATGTAGTCTAGGTATTTGTTTTGTGTAAATCTCATGTGGAAATGTAACCCCCAATGTTTGAGGTGGGACCTAGTGCGAGGTATTTGGGTCACAGGGGCAGATCCCTTATGAACAGCTTGGTGCCATCCGACTGGGTAAAAGTTCTCATTCTTATTAGTTCAAATGAGAGCTGGATTTTTAAAAGAGCTTGGCACATCCTCCCCTGCCTCTCTTGCTCCCTCTCTCACCATGTGACATCCTGGATCCTTCTTTGCCTTCTGCCATGCTATAAGCTTCTTCTAAGGCCCTCACCAGAAACAGATGCTGGCACCATACTTATTGTACAAAACCCTCTTTTTTTTCAGTTACCCAACCTCAGGTATTCCTTTACAGCAACACTAAATAGACTAACTCAGCATTAAAACAGAGATTATTCTGGACTTTTTCTAGTGATATAACAGGGCAATATTGCAATCAGATCCCATAGTTTGATTCCATAGATAATATCATTATACCTCCTACAAAGATCATAGAAGGTCCTGACACTGACTCATATGATGTCAACACTTGCCAAATCACCAGATGTTATGAATGACTCACAAGCCAGCCCTGTGCGAGTTGGCATAGCTTACCTGCTCCTCTCATTAAGCAAGCACACACTGAAGGTTACATATAGATAGACCAAAAGTCTGGACTGACTTGGCCAGGTGAAAAAACCAAGCTCTATAACTGCCAGGACTGAACTAAAAGGCATCTTATGTCAAATACTTTGCAACTATTTCACTCCCACAGACTGACGGGGGCAAATGGAAGCTGGAGATGTGCAAATGCCAATATGACAGAAGACAAAGCACAACAAACTTCCATCTGCGGGTCACAAATTCCACTCTGACTTTGTCCATAAACAACCCTAGTCTTCTCATCTTGGCTGGTGACAAGAAATATGAGTGGTTTTCACCTACATGACCAGAACACTGTGGACTTGGTTATCTGACACTTTCTGCCACCAAGTACCCCACTTTGATTGTCAGCCAAATTACAGACTTGGGCTCCTTTGTTCACAAAGTGGTGCAACACAAACATATTAGACACAATGTTATAGAAAACCCACTTGCATACCATGATTCTTTTTCCCAGCATTTGGAACTTATGAGACAGAAAAACTAGATCACTCAAGCTAAATATTTCCATGGTAATAGAACAAGAGTTCAATGTCACTATGCAAACACTGGTAGCACTCCAATCAGAAGTTAACAGTCTAAACTCTGTTGTATTTCAAAATGGCCATGTACTAGATATGCTGATAATTCAATGAGGAAGAACTACATAACCATTGGTGAGAAATGCTGCTTCTACATAAAGCACTCGCAATGAATAGACTCTGATCTGTACCTTTTGAAAGACAAGATAAATATTCTTCATCAGACAAATGAGGCTAAACCATTCTATTTGTCTGACCTATTCCCAAGTATGGGAGACTGGTTTAATGGTGTGTGGGAAAATGTGCTTAGATTTGTTCTTTCTGCTTATTCATTCTCATTTTAATGTATGTTCTCTTCTCCCTGTGCAGATCTTTTGCCCCGTGATTACTAACCCAATTTCTGTCTTCATAGGCATCAGTGAAGCTTTTAGTGAGCAAAATGTCCAGGGAAGTTAGAGACAGGGGAAAGAAAGAAGCCTAGAACATTTTACCCCCAAAAATGATACCTTAGGATGCTGATTTATTTCGTTAAATCAGCAGATATTCAAATTAAAGGTCTCGGAAGTTCAGCAGATGCTGAAAGACAATTTTATACATACTTCTTTTTTGTTTTTGAGACTGAGTATCCCTCTGTCATCCAGGCTGGAGTGCAGCGACAAGATCTCAGCTCACTACAACCTCTGCCTCCCGAGTTCAAGTGATTCTCCTGCCTCAGTCTCCCAATTCTCCTGCCTCAAGCTGCCTAAAAGCTGGGATTACAGGCGCCCAGCACCGCACCTGGGAAATTTTGGTATTTTTGTAGAGATGGGGTTTCACCATGTTGGCCAGATTGGTCTCAAACTCCTGACTTCAAGTAATCGGCCTGCTTTGGCCTGCCAAAGTGCTGGAATTACAGGCATGAGCCACGGCTGATATTTATTTATTTACCTTAAAACAGGACCCTCCAAAGAGAACGCAATTGCCTTCCATCCTCTCCCTGAAGTCTCATTATCTATCACAGAAAAGAAGATGGAAGAATGCAACCACACCCAGACAGGCTTTTTCAAAAGGTAATATCTGACTCTCAGGATCATTCACATTCCAAAGAATATCATTTATAAGCTAATTTCTGTTTCCTGGGTCCATTCATTCTCCTTAATTATTGTTTACTATCCAACAACAAAAAAAATTGTCTACATTCTGTATCTCCCACTCCCTATGAAGAAGGCTATATAAGCATCTATACCCCATGGGTTACTGGATAATAATGCTATGGTTTTCTTCCACATGCATGATAATAAATTTGTATATCTTTTTCTACTATTAATCTGTCTACTGTCAGTTAATCTTCAGCAAATCTTCAGCAAATCTTCACAAGGTTTCCTCCTTTGCTCTTATAGGTAAAATGTGGCATCTGATTGATCTGAGAACAGGAGAAATCCTAAAGGACAAAAGGTATTTACTGGATACTTTCTGTCTTTTGGGATTTCTCCAAATGCCATAATGGCAAGACCATTAATGAAAAGCTAAAATTGGACAGATATTTGCCCATTCAGTTATTATATCCAGCATAGACTCTTGAAACAGACAAGTAATGCTCTCTTATATATCAAGGACACAGACAGAGAAAAAATAATGGAATGAAGTCAGAATTGCACAGGATAAACAAAAGTACAAATAAAGGAAAAAGTCAAGATAAAAGTGAGGCAAGGAAACAGAGCTAGAAAATCTCAGAAAAAAAACAGACTTTTTTTTTTTTTTTTTTTTTTTGAGACGGGGTCTCACTCTGTCACCCAGGCCAGAGTGCAGTGGCACAATCTTGGCTCACTGTAAGCTCCACCCCTGAGGTTCATGCCATTCTCCTGCTTCAGCCTCCTGAGTAG
The DNA here is from genome assembly GCF_000951035.1 of Colobus angolensis palliatus. Classification (NCBI taxonomy): domain Eukaryota; kingdom Metazoa; phylum Chordata; class Mammalia; order Primates; family Cercopithecidae; genus Colobus; species Colobus angolensis. The sequence continues at coordinate 9,033,584 of NW_012123154.1, read as the reverse complement.
CTGGGACTACAGGCATCCACCACCATGCCCAGCTAATTTTTTTTTTATGTCTTTAGTAGAAACGGGGTTTCACCATGTTAGCCAGGATGGTCTTGATGTCCTGACCTCATGATCCACCCGCCTCGGACTCCCGAAGTGTTGGGATTACAGGTGTGAGCCACTGCGCCAACAGACATAATTTCTAACATCACATCAAAAGATAAGAAAAATCTGCAAAGTTAAAAAAAACTATCAGAAGAATAAATAAATCTCTCATACAGAAGAATTTCATGTATTCTGTACACATACTCCACCCTCAAGGAGATAGAGAGTATAACTTCCAAATGTAAGCTGAGCATAGTGACTTCCTTCTAAAATATATAGTCTAGGAAGGACAGAAAAAGGTTTATTTACAAAGTGGAACTTAACACTCTCTTAGAGAGGAGATCAAGGTCAACATCATCAATGATAAGTCTTGATTATAGCATGTATCCTTGGTATGATTAGATAAGAACAGCAATTTACCTCTGTGGTCCTCCTTTCAAAAACCCATCACCCAGTCTAAACATGAGAAAAACACAAGACAAATCCCCATTGATTGACATACTACCTAATACTAGACCAGTACACCTTAAAACTGTCATCAAAAATAAAATCTGAGAAACTGCTGTAGTTAAAAATAGCCTAAGGAAACACAAAAATTAAATGTAATGCAGTGTTCTGGATGGGATCTTGGAACAATAAAAGGACATTAGGCAAAAAAGTAGTCTGAACAAAGTATGGACTTTAATTTAAAATAATGTAACAAAATTAGTTCACTAATTATGACAAATGTACCATACTAATGTAAAATGTTAATAATAGAAGAAACTGAGGGGCGGGTATATGGGAATTCTGTGTATTAGCTTCACAAATTTTCTGCAAAACTATATCCTAAAACAAAGCACTTATTTTTTAAAAAGTTATCAAAACCAAATCTCCTTTGAAAAGTTCACAAAAATTAAATTAAAATGTCAATGAGCAACAGAAATATTTGAGGTCAAATTCCACACAAAGTTAATATAAGAGCAAAGAAAATAAGAACTAGAATACCTACCCGCATACTTTTAGACAATCAAAGCACACCAAAAACATATACTAAGAAAGATAAAATGACATTAAAAGAGCAAATATTCGGGTTATTGGAGTTAGAGAAGGAACTACGAAAAGCAAAGGAATAGAAAACTTAGCTACAGAAATAACAACAGAAAACTTTACAAAGCTGCGTAAATCTGGGTAAAAGAAGGCCAAAGATGACCAAATCAGATTCAATCCAAATGAGAATACCCCCAGATTTATCATAATCAAACTCCCAAAGGTCAAAGACCGAGAGAAGATCCAGAAAACAATGACAGAAAAGCAGCAAATAATATATAGCAGTCTGGCAGCACACTTCTCAGCAGATACCTTACAGGCCAGGAGGGAGTGAGCTGACATATTTGGAGTGCTGAAGGAAATACTGTGTTCCACAAAGCTATCCTTGAGAAATGAAGGAGGGATAAAATTTTCCCAGAAAAACAAATGCTGAAATAATTTATCACAACCAGATCTGTCCTACATGAAAAGCTAAATGGAGTTCTAGAAAGTGAATTTTTCTGGATTAAAGTTAAATTCATATAAATTTAAAATAATATGTTATAACTACAGAATGTTTTCTGTAAGCCTTGTGGTAACCACAGAGCAAAAGTCTACAAAAGATACACCGAAAATGAAGTTTTTAAAAAATTAAAAGATAACATAGGAGAAAATTGCTTAACAATAAAAGAAGCCAGGCAGAGAAGAGACAAAATGACTAGAAAACAAGTAGCAAAATAGAAATTGTAAGATATTGCCTGTCAACAATAACATAGAATGTAAATGGGCTAAATTCTCCAATTAAAAGACATAAAGTGACTGAATGGAATAATAAAACAAAACAAGAAAAGAAGACCCAACTCTATGCTGCCTATTAGAAGCTCATTTCACCACAAATGGCACAGACTGAAAGTGTGACTACAGTTAACATTAATCAATTATACATTTCAAAATAGCTGGAAAAGAATAATTCAAATGATTTTATCATGAAGAAAAGATAAACATTTAAGCTGATATTATCCTGATTGCCAATTATCCTGATTTGATTGTATGAACCTATCAAATTATTACATGTACCCTCAAAATATGTACATCTAATATGCATCAATATAAATAAATAAATAAAAGTGCAGGGATGAAAAAATATTTTATGCAAATGGATCAAAAAAGAGTAGGAATATTTATACTTATATAAGATAAAATAGACTTTAAATCAAACACTGTTAAAAGAAAAACACAAAGAAGGCCATTGTGTAATGATAAAAGGGTCAATTCAGGAGGAAGATAAAATAATTGTGGATATATATAAACCCAAACCCAAGCAACTAAATATATAAAGCATAGGAGGAGGCAGAGAAAGACAGCCTAACAGAAGGCTCTAGTGGTTGTCCCCCCACAGGAACATGAAATGGAAAAACTGTCCACTCAACAAAGCAACTCCATCATAACCAAAAATCAGGTGAGTTATCACAGTACTTGGTTTTAATATCATAGTAAGGAGAGACACTGAAAGGAGAATCACTCACACCACTCCTTGCACATCCCCCTGCAGTGGTCTCATGGCATTGAGAGAGAATCTGTCTGCTTGGCGGAAGGAGAAAAAAGTGATTATAGGACTTTCCATTGGAACTCAGCGCTGCCCTGTCACAGTGGAAAGCAACACAGAACTCAGGTGGTGCCCATGGAGTGGGAGCATTTAGACCAGCACTAGCTAGAGGCAAATTGTCCATCCCAATGGTTGGCTTGGAACCCGATGTCTAGAAGTCCTGCTACCATAGGCTTAAGTGCTCTGAGGTTCTAAATAAACTTGAAAGGCAGTCTAGGCCACAAGGATTGTAATTCCTAGGCAAGTTCTTGTGCTGTGCTGGACTCAGAGCTAATGGACTTGAGATGCATATGACCTAGTGAGATACCACCATCTGAGATGGCCAAGGGAGTGCTTGTGTTACATCTCCCCCAATTCCAGGAAACACAACTCTGGAAGAGACTCCTTCCCTCTTCTTGAGGAAAGGAGAGGAAAGAGTAAAGAAGCTTTTGTCTTACAACTTGGATACCAAGTGAGCTACAGTAAAATAGGGCATGAGGCAAAGTTCTGAGGCCTCCAGTTCAGGCCACAGCTCCAGACTTTTCTAAACACATCCTGAGCCAAAATTGAACCCCTTATCTTGAAGAGAAGGAAGCAGTCTGGCAAAATTCATTACCTGCTGACTAAAGATCCCTTGAGACCTGAATAATCAGCAGTGGGAGCCAGGCAGTACTTACCACAGGCTTTGATTGAGAGTCAGAGCCATGCTGAATTCAGTTATGATCAAGCAGATTCCCACTTGTGGTGGCTATAGGGGGAGACCCCTTCTTCTTGAGGACAGGAGAGAGATGAATAAAGGTGGCTTTATCTTGCAGTTTGGGTACTAGCTTGTCCAAAGTGGGGTAGTGCACCAACTGGGCTCCTGGGGTTTCTGATTCCAGGCCTTGGCTCCTGGATGACATCTGTGAACTTGCCCTGGGCCAACGGACAGTCCAGTGTCCTCAAGGGAGAGACTCAGGCCTGGCAGCATTCAACACAAGCTGACTGAAGAGCCCTTGGGCCTCCAGTAAACATCAGCCAAAGCCAGGCTGAATTTGCCACAGGCCTGGGGCAGTGGTGGCCACAAAGAGAAACTCCTATGCTTGAGGAAGGAGGAGGGAAGAGTGGGACGGACTTTGTCTTGTGTCTTGGGTGCTAGCTCAACCGCAGTAGAATAGAGCACCAGGTAGATTCCTAAAGTTCTCAACTCAAAGCCCTAGCCCTGGCCAGCATCACTGGACCTGCCTAGGGACAGAAGGCACTAGTCCCTCTGAAGGGAAGCATACAAGCCTGGTTGGATTTACCACCTGGTAATTATAGGGACCCTTGGCCTTAAGTGATCATAGGTAATTGCCAGGGAGTGGTCACTGCGGGCCTTCAATATTATTATCCCATGGTTGTGCTGACTTTGAGTCTGGCCCAGCACAGTCCTGATAGTGACAGCAACAGTGGTATTTGTATCACCACTTTTTCACCTCCAGACAGCTCAGTCCAGAGAGCGGGAGACTTCAATTCTTTGCGAGAAAGTAAGAAAAGACAACAAGATTTTCGGCCTGATAATCCAAGGAATTCTCTAATATCTTACCCAACACCACCAAGGTGATACTTCCACAAGTCTACAAGAGCTACAGTGTTATTGAGCTTGGGGTACCCCCAAATGTAAATATGGCTGCAAGTGACCAAAGATATAGATTGCTACACCCAAGTTCCTTCCAATACCTGGAAGACTTTCTGAAGAAGGATGAGTACAAACAAGCCCAGACTGTGAAGACTACAATAAATACCTAACTCTTCAATGCCTAGACACTGATGAATATACACAGGCATCAGGAACATCCAAGAAAAGATGATCTCACAAAACAATCTAAATAAGCTACCAGTGGCCAATCCCAAAGAAACAGAGATATGTAAACATGAAACAGGAAATTCAAACTAACTCTTTTGAGAAAGCTCAACAAAATTCAAGAGAGCACAGAGAAGGAATTCAGAACACTATCAGATAAATTTAACAACAATTTTAAAATAATTATAAGAATCAAACACAAAGTTGATTTTTTGAAAAGATAAACAAAATTGGCAAACTTTTTCTTAGCCAGAATAACTAAGAAAAGAAGGGAGAAAATCCTAATAAATAAAATAAGTTATGAAAAAGGAGACATTACAACCAATTCCACAAAAATTCAGAGGATCATTAAAGGCTACTATTAGCAACTCTATTCCAAAAAATTCAAAATCCTAGAAGAAATGAATACATTCTTAGACACATACAGCCTACCAGCCTACCAGGATTGAACCATGAAGAAATCCAAAACCTGAACAAACCAATAACAAGTAAGGTGATCAAAGCCATAATAAAAAGTCTCCCAGTGAAGAAAAGCCTGGCACCTGAACGCTTCACTGCTGAATTTTACCAAACATTTAAAGGAAAACTAACACCAGTCCTACTCAAACTATTTAGAAAAATAAAGGAGAAGGGAGTACTTCCAAACTCATTCTGCAAGGAGAGTATTACTCTGGTACCAAAACAAGACAGAGACACGTCAAAAAAAGAAAACTATAGGCCAATATCCCTGATGGGCATGAATGCAAAAGTCCTTAATACTTTCAAGCCAAATTTAGCAACACATCAAAAATTATTTATCATGACCAAATGTGATTTATCTCAGGGCCGCAAGAATGGTTCAACATATGCAAATCAATCAATGAGATACAATATATCAACAGAAAGAAGGACAAAAATCATATGATCATATCAATTGATGTTGAAAGAGCATTTGATAAAATTTAACATCCCTTCATGAAGAAAACCCTCAAAAAACTGGTTGTAGAAGGACCATACTTCAGCATAATAAAACTATACATGACAGATCCACAGCTAGGGGAATAGGGAAAAACTGAAAACCTTTTCTTCAAGATCTAGAACAAGACAAGCACGTCTACTTTCACTACTCTTATTCAACATGGTATAGGAAATCCTAGCTAGAGCAATCAGAAAAGAGAAATAAAGAGCATCCAATTTGGAAAGGTAGAACTCAAATTATCCTTGTTCACAGATGATACAATCTAATATTTGGAAAAATTTAAAAACTGCACCAAAAAACTATTCTAACTGGTAAATGAATTTTATAAAGGACATAAAATAAACATATAAAAATTAGTCACTTTTCTATATGGCAACAGTAAACAGTAAACAACAGTCACTTTTCTATATGACAACAGTTTTTTTTTAGTTGAAAAAAAAAGCCAAGAATGTAATCTAATTTTGTGGTAACTATAAATAAAATACCTAGGAATTAACCAAAGAAGTGAAATAACTGTAATGAAAATGATAAAAATCTGATGAAAGAAATTGAAGAAGATACAACAAAAAGGAAAAAAATATTTCATGTAATTTTTGAAAAAATAGAAAAAATAATCCTAAAATTTGTATGAAACCTAAAAAGAGCCTGAATAGCTAAAACAAACCAGAACAAAAAGAATAAAGCTGAAGTATTACCATGCTTGACTTCAAAATATTTTACAAGGCCATATTGACCAAAACAGCATGGTACTGGAATAGACAAACATATAGACCAATGGGAAAGAATAGAAAACCTCAAAATAAAGTCACACACCTTCAGTGAGCTCATTTTTGAAAGAGTTGCCAAGGACGTATATTGAGAAAAAGACGGTATCTTCAATAAATGGTACAGAAAAAGCTGGATATCCATATGCAAAAGATTAACACTTGGCCCATATCTCTCACCATATACAAAAATTAAATCAAAATAGACTAAAGACTTTAATGTAAGACCTCAAACTGTGAAACTACTAAAAGACAACACTGGGGAACCTTTTGAGGATATTGGACTGGGCAAAGATTTCTTGAGTAATACCCCACAAACACAGTCAACTAAAGTAAAAATGGACAAATGGGATCACATCAAGTTAAAAAGCTTCTGCATTGAATTAATCATCAGAATATATAAGGAACTCAAACAACTCAATAGCAAAAAGAAAAAAAATCACATTTTAAAATGTCAAAAATCATAAATAGACATTTAAAAAACATACCAATGGATAAAAGTAAATAAAAATATGCTCGATTTCAGTAATCATCAAGGAAATGAAAATCAAAACCACAATGAAATTCATCTCACCTAAGTTAAAATGGATATAATAGAAAGTACAAAAAATAACTAATGCTGGTAAGGATACAAAGAAAAGAGAATATTCATACGCTGTTCATGGGAATCTAAACTAGTACAGCCCCTAAGAAACACAGTATGAGGGCTCCTTAAAATACTAACAACAGAACTACCATATGTTCCAGGTATCCTACTGCTGGGTACACAGCCAAAAGTAGAATATCAGTATATTGAAGAGATATCTGCACTCCTGTGTTTATTGCAGCATTATTCACAAGAGCCAAAATATGCAATTAAATTAAGTGTCCATCAACAAATGAATATATAAAGAAAATATGGTAATATATACACAATGGTACAGTATTCAGTCATTAAAAAATACTGTCATTTGCAGCAACATGGGTGGAACCGGAGGTCATTACATTAAGTAAAATAAGCCAGGCACAAAAAGACAATAATGTTCTTACTCATATGTGAGAGCTAAAATGGTTGCTCTCATGAAGACAGAAAGCTGATCAAGAAAGGCTGGGAAGGTAAAGGGGAGGAAGAGATAAAGAAAAGTTAGTGGGCACAAAAATAAAGTAGAAGAAAAATACAGTATGTTGTAGTGTTCAATAGCACAAGTGTCTGTGGTTTATAATTTATTGTACACTTCAAAATAGCTACTAGACAAATATTGGAATGTTCCCAACACAAATAGAACATAAATGATTGAGATGATGGATATCCCAATTACCCTGATTTGATCATTGTACATTTTATATGGGTATCAAAACATCATGTTTACCCCAAAATGTGTATAATTTTTATGTATCAATAAAAAATAAAATACTTACAAATGACTAAAAAATAAAAATAACAGACTATTTCAGAAAGAGTTAAGAAACAATAAAAAAATTATATATGTTTTGAAAGAAGAAACAAAACATGAACCAGAATTAGAAAAACTCAGAATTTAGGTAAGAAGACTTTTAAAATCATTGAAAATTAATTAAAAAAATATTATTTCCAAAATTAGGACTAAACTAGAAGAAACACAAAGAAAATGTTACAATATATAATGTTATAAGTGAATCGGGCAACAAGGATGAAAGTTTTAAAAATCAGGGAAAAAACGAGACACTAAAGGGTTAGCAGGAAAGTAGTAAATATTGAAGACAAACCAAAAAAGGAAATCAACCTGTAGCTAATGGGAGACAATGAAGGAAAAAATCAAGGAAATTGAATAAATAGTAAAAGTTATAATTGAAGTAAACTTTTCTGAAATTAAAAAAAAAAAAAATAGAAGCACATGGGAAAAGAGTTTGGCACTTACCTGACAACACTGAGTCTGCATGAAGCCTGCCAAGGCAGATTCCTGTAAAATTATTGGGTTTTAAAGGAAGAAAAAAATGGGTAATTAAGTAGAAGGAGCAATTACTGTTAGAAAATAGTATTATCAGTTTGTCCAATAGCAATAATGCCAGAAGAAAATGGAGTAAACTATTTAGGATACCTAATGACAGAAAATATAAGCCAAGGATTTAAAGAAAATCTTCAAATTTTCAATTTTCAGTCCAGAAAAATTCAACAGTTACCTACACACAGAAATTCAGATAAGATTGCCACAATGTGCACTTTCTAAAGAATCAACTAGAGATAAAGTTTCAGAAATCAAAATGACTCAAGAGACATTCATGAGCGTTTAATATATAGTTGTGATGGGGTTCAAGATATCACCCCCAAATACAACTCTATTATGCCAGAATATGCCACTGTAAAATGTAAAATATACTTCTTTGGTCCAAAGATTATTCTGAGCTGGCTTAGAGAAACTACAAATGCAAGAGATGCTTTGAAAAGTTACCTTTTGTAAGAAAAATTTACATCTATAAAGAAAATATTTGTAAGGGTGTCTTCCCTTCTGCACTAGAAAGAGAAGACTGACTTGAAATACTTAGAGGTTCTTAATCAATGGAGAAGGCATCAACTAAAATACGCAGTAACAACCCTGATTTTTAAAAGACGTTTTTCCTGGCTGTCTCATCCTTACTGAGCCTGCCCTCATACTCTTCATTCTTTGTTTCAGAGAAAAACAGTATTTAAACCTGAAGTCAAAGCCACTTATTTTAAATCTACTCTAAAGACTTACTCATTTCTCTGAGTTATCACCTAAGAATACAGGAGGTTTACATACTAATAAATGCCTGTTTGTTTTTCTCTTGTTAAACTGTCTTTTGTTACAGGGAATCTCAGCTAAGAACTAACAGGGTAAAAATTATTTTTTCTCCCTTAAAATAGCTCCTTGTAGACTTAAGGATAAATGAGGGTTTTGGAAAAGAGTGTATAGCATATAAGGGCTCTATGATCTCAAAAAGAAAACATAATATAAACATAAAATGGAGAAGAGACTGGGAAATGTTTTCAAGACCACTTTCATGCAGCATATTACTATTGTTATTCTATAGGTGTTGTGGTTTAATGTGGGATGAACTATGAATAATTATCATTTTTAAGAGAAAATCCTTAGCCAAATTAAATTTAACAGGGTTTAATTGAGCAAAGAATGATTTGTGAATCAGGCAGCGTCTTAAACCAGAGTAAGCTGAGAGAGACTCCAGTGCAACCATATAGTGGGAGAAGATTTATAGACAGAGAAAGAAAGTGACTTACTGAAAACACAAGTGAGGTACAGAAATGGCCAAATTGGTTTCAGCTCAGTGTTTGCCTTACTTGAACGCAGTTGGAAAAATTGAACTCCTGTGGCCAAAACTTGGAGATTGACACAAGAATAGTTTATCTCTTTACACCTCCATTTAAGTTATAGTTCACTATGTATAGAGAAACTTTAGCCTGAACTTAAAATATGTTAAGGAGGCAGCTTTAGGATAAATTTGATTTAGCAATTTCCCCCTTTTGGTTTTCTTCTCAATTTTCAGAGATTGACCGAAACTTTAGTTATTTATGTCACTGTCACCATCTTACATGTACTTGTTTGGCCTCAAAACCCACCTGGAAGTAGTAGCAGAACAGTGGGTTGTGTAAGGTGGGAACAGACTTATTTTTTGTAAGGGGTAGCTTAAGAACTAAAATTATTGGTGTAGAAGAAAAAGAGAGAAATTGTGAAATAGAGAATTTTAAGTAAAAACTCTGAACTCTTGGATTAAACTTTGCAGGTCAAATGTCCTGGTGAGGCAGGAAAATAGGGTGTGGAGGCAGGAACATAAGGCCAATTCACACTTCAGCTATAACAGGAAATATCCTCTCCATAGGGCGTACGCCATAAATGACTTTGTAACTTTACTTCATCCTCTCCATTTACACAGGGCATACCCAAAGTAACCAATGGAATCCTCTAGGGGGCATTTACACTCCCAAAGATTCCGGAATGGGCCTTTGAGCCCCTATGCTCAGGCCTACTCCCACACTGTAGAGTGTATCTTTATTTTCAATAAATCCTTTCATTCCTTTCTTGTTTTGTTTGTAGGTTTTGTCCAACTCTTTGTTCAAGACACTAAGAACCTGGACACCTTCCACCATTAGCATATTTTGGTGAGCCAGCCGGGAAGAAGAGGTAAGCTCAAAGTTTGGGATTCATTGTTTTCCCTTTCCTTTCTACTTCCTACAGGAGAATCTCTTTTCCTTTCCAACCTGAGACCCTTGGCGGGCAGTGCCTAAACATGGAAGCAACTGCAGGTTTCTGACCATGGCCAGTGAAGGAGAGAGATATGAGTGTTTCAGGGAATATAACTGTATAATTTTCAACCTTGATACGATCAAGGTTGAAAATGTGTTCTTTCATTACTTTTCCCAGGAAAAAAAAAGGAGAGGGGGGAAAGGAAAGTTTCTGGAGAGAACTTTAGGAAAGTTTCTGGAGAAAACTTTAAGGAAACCATGAAAATAAGCATTGGCCTATGTCTCTTGGGTCTACAATCAATCAAGTCTGGCTTAACAAGATTGATAGTGAGAGATTCTGAAAACCTCATATTTGGAATATTTCAAGAATATGTTTATTTTAAAAAAAGAAATTGAAGGGACTCTTGGTAACTGTATTCAAAAGTTTCCACAGTTAAGTAAAAAGCTCACCTATCTCTTGTTTTGTTTGTTTTTACAATAGGTAGAAACATGCAGAGAGGTCAAATTTATTGGAAGGTAAATTTCAGCTCATTTCTAACAGAAGTATAGGTTTAAAGGGAAGAAAGAAAAGAGGACTACTTGTTTTTATGAAGGAATAAGCAAGCTACTCAGTCATTCTTTATTAAACATCTATTTATTCACTATATACTCTGTGTTAGGCATTACCTTAGGTGTGATCAACTCAGCTGTAGCAAAGTCACCACTAGACTACCTTCATCTATAAATGCTGGAGTTACTCAGGTGTTCTAATCCAGAGTTAAAGGTACACAAGAAGCCTACTCAAATTTTCACCAAAATTATCTATGTGTGTCTGTATGCATGTGCATGTAACCACAAATATATTTTTATGGGCGGGGAAGAAAAGTCATCCCTCTTATTAGATTCCTACAAGCAATCAATAGCTTAGGTTGCTTTTCCTAGCTTTCTTCTAATTTTAACAGTCTAAGTTTAATATTATGAAATATCATAGCCAATATCCTACTACCCTCCCCCTTCAACTTTCTAAAATTAGCTTAAGATACTAGTTAATACTTAAATTTTAATTTAATCCTAAAGGACAGAAGGCACTCATTTGAATTACGAAAGTATAATTGACTGACATGGTAAATTAACCAGTCATAGTTTTAAAAGGATTGAAAGAGATGTTCCTTGTATTTTCATGTACATGAAGTTTTCAAATTAGACAAACCTTCAAGGTAATGCTGAGCAGTGGGTTATTACCTATCTTCTATATTTGAATTAATAAACATATATGTTTAAATGCATAAGGGCATATATGTGTTCATGCATAAGTATATAAAATGCATCTTGCAATATAAAAATTTTAGCCTAAAAATGAAAAAAAGAGAAAATCTGCAATTCAAACAAGATCATACTATGTCTAGAAAATCAAAATTTGTAGGGTTATCTCCCTGGAAAGCAAGGGTAAAAAAGGAAAGATAATTGCATTGCAATTCGAGTTCCAAAGCACAAAACTCTATCTAGAAAATCACAGCCATCATGTGCATGAATAAAAATTTGCTATTGCTGAGAGACTGTGATTAAAAAAAAAATAAAGTAATATCAGGGAGAATATTGAAACTGACAGTCCAAATACAGAAAAAAGTTAACTGATTCTTCTAACCTCTTAGGAGATAGCATCAAGGTTGAAAATGTGTTCCTTTGGTTACATTTCCTAGAAAAAATACTGGAAAAGGAGAGATTCTGGGGGAATATAACTTTGAGGGAACCATGGAAATAAGCACTGGCCTATGTCTCTTGGGTCTAAAACCAATCAAGTCTGGCTTAATAAGAAACAGGCTTTAGAAAAATGCAATATTCTCTCACCTTTTTTTTGCCATCAGAGATCTGTATTTTTGCTTTGAACAAATGTTTTTGTTATTTTAATCTAATAAAAGGAGTTGTAGAAGAATGAGGGTGCCTAGAAAGGAAAAGGCATGATCCTAATAAATATGTCCACATTAGACCATCAACACCCAATTTGCTAAAATTTAAGCTACTAGAGAGAGCAAGGGAAGAGAACCCTGAAGACAGCAATTCATGAGCTTGCAAAATATATTTATGAGAAAACAAAGGGTTTAAAGAAGTCTCCTAATGCTCCTTCCCTAGGCACATATTGACTTCATATCAAACCAGGCTATGGGCAACATCGAATGTAAGCATTTGTCAATGCAGAGGTCAAAGACTTTACAGGTCAACAAAGATGTATGAAAAAGGAAATGTTGACATACTGGAATGTCACTTCCAGGTTTTGTACAGACTAAGATAAACAGCACAGGATATGGTGGTGGTTGAATCAATGTATATTATGCTAACTTGCTGTGTGACCCAGGACAAGGTGCTTAACTTTGAGTCTCTGTTCCTTCTTCTGCAACATAATGATACATGGAATATATACTCGATCTGTGTTTCATGAAATGATTTCCCAGATGATCTTTACAGTTTATAAGAATCAACTAGGTGTGTGAGGACAACAGAGCAGAATACATGTAAAAACGCAAAATGTATGTGTCCTATTCCAGATTTAACAGCAGGATCTTTGAGTGAGGATTGGAATGAAGACTGAGGATCTACATTTTAACAAATCCCTCAGATTATTCTTATAGACATCAAAGCATGAGGACCACTAACATAGTAATAAAGCCTTCCACCTCCCTCACACACACTTTGCAGAGATAATTCTCATTTTGAATCCTTTCAGATTGGTCCATCCTTTTCAAAATAAAGGCAGAGGCCATTTGAAGAAACAATGATGGTTTGAACGAATTTCCTCTACCTCCTAACTTCCATTTTCACAGTTCCACAGGCTCAGTTCTTTTGATTGTATTATGTTCTCTTTAATATTATATGTTATTATACAATGTCCATCAGAGACAGAATATATTTAATTTAGGGTTATTGAACATTTTAGCAATGAGTGAATGTCCAACAGAAATCAAGTTGATCTTGAAGATGCGAACTGCTTTATTAAAAATTTTAATGACACAGGGGAAATTTAATCTCTGTGGGGACCTTTATCAGCCTGTTAACTCTTCAGTCAGTTCAACTGTGGTAAAGTATGGAAACACATTTCTATATACTCCTTGAATATCTTCTTTTCATGGCTAGAGATTTCTTCTTTCTTTCCTGGAGATTCCTACTTTTCTATTTTCAATCGCTAGTGCACCAATGATCATTTACTGCTGCGTTTTATTAGCCAACCTAGGTTTTATTTTATAGTTTGCAAAAGTCATTAAATTTTGGTTCATATATTCAAAATTATTTTAAATGTCTTTATACCGACCAATATGTACAGTAAATGCCTAATAAATATATGTCTCTTCCTGTCCTTAAAAAATCACATGCTAATTTGACTCTTTCTAATTCTCCATTGGATTATTGCAATAATTTCATACTTAATCCTTCCAGTCTCATTTCTTTATGTTGTAGAACAGACAAATTTTGCTGAAGTGTCTTTGTTCAAATCCCTTCAATGACACCGCCAGTCAAATTATATCTAAACTGCTTTCCTGGAGTATAAAACCGTGATTATGTCCAAACACACACCCCTAGTTACTTTTAAGAAGTTGACCTCTAGAAAGCACGGTGTGGACTCCGTGGCTAACCAAGGAAATGGTCTATAGAGAAGATAGTTAAGCTTTGGTTCAATGAGTGGTTGACGTTTGGGCAAGTTAGTGTGGCCTACAGGAAGGGGCTGCAATCTAGACATTTACCTCTCTCTCCTATCATCTTGTTACACAGCTTGTGTCAATGGAAAAGTTTCTCAACCACATGGTGCCTAAATGTAGGTAAATATGCCAGATCCTAATCTTCTCAAATGAACTATTAATAAGGTTTTTAATAAACACTGTCATTTAAAATGTGCTCTGTAGCAATAATATGTTGAATTTAGCAGTTTTTAGAGCCTTCAAATAGAACACCTTAAAACTACTAAAGTCAAAACCGATTGCTGATATTTATCTCAATGATCTGTCAGGTTACCAGAGGCTCAAGAACTTGCTATATTTTCCTTGTCTCTGTGTGCGATTTTGGGTATCTGTTCTTTCAACTTGTTGTTTTGTGATAATTGTAGTTTTACACACAGTTGTAAGGAGTAATACAGAGACAACCTGTATACCTTCATTCAGTATCCACCAATAGTAACAGATTGCATACCATGAAAAGAGGAAATTGACCATGGATCTTACTTAGATTTTATTCTTGCACATTATTTAGATTCCACCAGTTCTACCTGTATTCCTGTGTATGTGTCTGTATATGAGTTTAGTTGTGTAACCACAGTCAAGATACAAGACAATTCCATCACCTCAAGTATCCGTTTCTATATCCACTTCCTTTCCAACCTTCTGCACTTATATGCCTAATTCCTGACAACCACTGATCTGTTTTTCCATTTTCGTATTTTTTTTTTCGTTTCAAGAAGGTTATACAAATGGAAACATAATATGTAGCCTTTGAGCACTGGGTTTTTTCATTCAGCATAATTGTCGGGAGATTCACCCAAATTATTGCATATATCAATAATTTGTGATTTTTTTTATTGCTGAGTAGTATTTCATGGTATGTATGTTCCACAGTTTGTTTAATCATATATCCATTGTAGAACATCTGGGTTGTTTTCAGTTTGGGATTATAATGAATAAAGATCTTGATGACTGTCATGAACAGGTTTTTGTGTAAACGTAATTTTTCATT
This sequence comes from Colobus angolensis palliatus, assembly GCF_000951035.1. NCBI lineage: Eukaryota > Metazoa > Chordata > Mammalia > Primates > Cercopithecidae > Colobus > Colobus angolensis. The sequence continues at coordinate 9,018,491 of NW_012123154.1, read as the reverse complement.
TCTGTGGCCTAAATGTCCAAGAGTGAAATTGATGGGCCATATGGTATTTATATGTTTAGCATTTTGCAAAACTGCCAAACTGTTTCTTAGAGTGGCTCTGCCATTTTACATTTCCCACACCAGTGTATGAGTGATGCAGTCTCTTTGCATCCTTGTCAGCATGTAGTGTTGTTGCTGTTTTCTACATTATCCATTATGATAGGTGTAGTGATACTTGATTTGACTGTGATCTGAATTTCTCTTTTTTTTCTTTTTTCTTTTTTTTTTTTTTTTTTGAGACAAAGTCTTGCTCTTGTCACCAAGGCTGGAGTGCAATGGCACCATCTTGGCTCACTGCAACTTCTGCCTCCTGGGTTCAAGCGATTTTCCTGCCTCAGCCTCCCAAGTAGCTGGGATTACAGGCGCCTGCCACCATGCCCAGCAAATTTTTGTATTTTTAGTAGAGACAGGGTTTCATCATGTTGGCCAGGCTAGTCTCGAACTCCTGACCTCAGATGATCTGCCTGCCTCGGTCTCCCAAAGTGCTGGGATTACAGGTGTGAGCCACCATACTTGGCTGATTGTGATCTTAATTTCTAATTCCCCAGTGGCTAATACAGCTGAAAACTCTTCTATGTGCTTAATTGTCATCTGTGTATTCTGTTTCATATAATATGTTTATGTCATTATTTATTTTGTAATTGGGTTGTTAGTGTTTTTTAACTGTTAAATGTTGAGTGTTTTTTTTACAGAGCCTACGTTTTAGTCCTTTACCGAACATGTTATTTGTGAATATTGTTTTTCAAGCTGTAGCTTACCTCAGATAAGCTGTACCGTGATTCTTAATAGGATCTTTCACAGAGCAAAATTTTCCGCCTTGTGACAAGGTTCAATTTACGAATTTTTTATTTGATAGATTATGTTTTTGATGTCATATGTAAAAACTCCTTTTTTAGCCCTATATCACAAAATACAGTTAAATAGTTACACTATTTTATACTAAAGCAAAAATAGAAAAAGAAAAGAAAAAAAGAAAATGATGTATCATGCTAACTAATCAAAACAAGCAAAATATCTACAGTGTAATCAAAGTAGACTTCAGGGCAAAAACATTACGATAACCGTAAAGCACCATTTGATAATCATAATTCGGTCAATCCAACAAGAAGATACAGCAATCTAAATGTGTATGAACCAAATATCAAGGCTTCAAAATACTTAAAACAAAAACTAATAGATCTGAAAGGTTCAATAGACACACTCCCATTTATAGTTATAGACTTCAACACTCAACTAGTAGCAACTGTTAAAACTATAAGACAGAAAACTAGCAAAGATATAGAAGAACTGAACAAAAACATCAAGCAGCAGAATCTAATTACTATCTTTGAAAACCACTACTCAACTACAAAAACATGAATATTTTTGCAAGAGCCAGTAAAACAGCCAACAAAACATCATATCCTGGGTCCTGAAACAAATCTCAACAAATTTAAAAGATGAGAAATAATGTAGAGTATGTTGTCTCATCATAATGGCATCAAACTAGATATCAATCACAGAAAGACAACAGAAAGATCTCCAAACAAATGGAAATTAAATAACTTACTTTTAAACAACCTGTGAAAATGTCAATGAATATCTTAAAATACACAGAATTAAATGAAAATGAAAATATAACGAACAAAAAATTGTTAGATGTTGCTAAATTGATATGGAAAACAATACAGGAAAAGCAATAAAGGCAAAGATTGGTTAAAAAAAACTATAAAACTTACAACCCTCTAGTAAGTCTGACCAAGATAGAAGGAGAAAAGATACCCATCAACAATAACAGGAGTGAAACAGGATATACTACAGACCTTGCAACAATTAAAAGGTTAATAAGGGAATGCTATGAATAATTTTACTCTAATAAATTTGATAACTCAAAAGATATTGGCAAGTTCTTTGAAACCACAACCTACCAAAATTCAATCAAAATGAATAGATGACCTTGATTGCCCTAAAACCAAGAAAGAAATTTGTAATTAAAATATCCAAAATCTCTAGTTCGAGAAACTTCCATGAAGAATTCCACCAAATATTTTTAAAAATTGACACAAATCTTATACAATCTTTTCCAGAATAAAATAGGCAATGCTTTTCAACACCTTTTATGAGGACAGTATGACCTTGATATCAAAGTTAGTCATTCTACCAAAAGAACATTACAGACATATATCTCTCATGAGCTCAGATGCAAAAATCTCTAATAAAATATTAGCAAATCAAATTCAACCATGTATAAAAATTATGGACAATGATCAAGTGAGATTTTTTTCTAGATATGCAGACTTCTCAAACATTTGAAAATAAATCCAGGTAATCACTATCTCAACAGTCTAAAAAAGAATTTTATGATTATATCAATTTATGCAGGACAATAATTTGATAAAATCTAATACCCAATTATGATTAAAACACTTAGTAAATGGGGAGAAACTACCCCAACTTGAGAGGGTGCATTTACAAATAACTTACAGAAGCATCAATTATAAAAGATGAAATCCTTTCCCCTAAGACAGAGAACAAGGTAAATATACCCATTTTTATCACCCTTATTCAACATAATACTGAAAATTCTAGCCATTGCATGCAATAAGGCAAGAAAGAGAAATAAATGGCATGTAAGTTGAAAAAAAAGAAATAAAACTGCCCCTACTTACAGATGACATACTTTTCTGCATTAAAAAATCCCAAAGAACCAACAACAAAAAATTTGAATAAGCAAGTTCAGTAAGACCACAGGATACACAATCAATATATAAAAATCAATTGTATTTCTATATACTACAAATGATCACATGAACAACTAAATAAAATAAAATTATACTATTTCTAATTGCACAAAAAATAAAATACTTGGGGTAAACATAACAAAACATGCACAGAATTTTTATGCTGAATGCTCTAAGACTAGGAAAGAACTCAAAGAAGACTGGCGATACATACCATATTCGTAGATAGGAAAACTCAGCATAGTAAATATGACAACTTTTACTAAATTGATACAGAGGCTTAGCATAATTCCTATCAAAATACCAGCAAGGATTTTGTATGTATAGGCAAAATTATTTTATAATTTAAATAGAAATTCAAAGAACTAGAATAGCTAAAACAAGTTTTAAAAAACTGGAAGGAATTACTCTCATTGTTATTGAAGCTTAATATGTAGCCACAGTAATAAAGAGAGTGTAGTATTGATGGACTGTTTGACATACAGATCAAGCAAATATATTAGATAACTCAGAAATAGACACCTACAAAACTGATTTTTTGACAAAGGTACAAGGAAATTGCATTGAGAAGCTTTTTAAACAAATGGTACTGGAGACATTGGAAATACATAGCTAAAATTATTAACCTTAACCTAAATCTCACACCTTATATGAAACTTAACTCAAAATGGACCACTTAGGTAGGAAATTGTAAATTATATTTAGATATAAACTCATAAATTTTGTAGGAAAAAGTAAGACTTTCGTATAAAATAAATGACATAGTTTTGGATGTATGTTTCAAATTCACTCTGACTTTTAATCAGTGACTTCAGACCATCTACATTTAAATTAATTATTTCTATGTTAGGACTTAAGCATATCATATTATTATTTGTTGACTATTTATCCTCCGTTTCTCATTACACTGTCTTTTCTTACCTTCTTGTAGGCTATTTGAATATTTTTACAAGTATATCTTATTTCATTTATGCTTCATTGGAGTATATCATTTTGTATAGTTTACTTACTAGTAGTTCTAGATATTATAATACACATGTGTAACTTCTTTCATTCCACTGATGTCTATGTTTCACCATGCAAATGAAGTATTGAAATCTTACCACCATTTAGGTGCCTTTATCCTCCTCACATTTTAAATTATCTCTACTATTTCCTCTCTATACATTGAGCACCAAACTGATATAATTTATCTTGTCATTAGACATGATATGAGAAACTCTTAGGAAGAAGAATAACGCATATTTACCCCTGTTTTTATCTGTTTATGTTTTTTCCTTTTCTTTCCAAAGTTATATTCCTTCTTATGCCAGCATTTACTTTCTGTTTGGAGAATTTCCTTTATTTCCATTTAAGTAATTCTCATAATTTCTTTTCCTGAGAACGTTTTTATTTTCCCCTTCGTTCCTGAATAGTTTTGAATACAAAATTCACACTCATACTCTTTTTTTTTCAACACTTGAAAAATTTCCATTTTTGCACCATGATTTCTGATAAGAAATCCAATATCATCAAATTTAAGTTCCACTGTAGGCCATGTGTCATTTTTTTCTGGCTGCTTGTAAGATTTTTTTTTCTTTGTCTTTAGTTTGTGGAAGTTTTGTCTAATGTGTCTGTAGTTTATACCTTTTGAAAAGCTTTCAGACATTATTTCTTCACTCTTTCAGATTCAGATGTTTTCTCCTCTCCTTTCCGGACTCTGATGTTAAGAACCGTAGGTCTTTTGCTGTTCCACAGGTCCAAGTCTCTACCCATGTTTTTATTTCCCCTCGGCTGTTCAGATTAAGTGAATTCTGATGATCTGTCTGCAGGTTCCCTAATTCTATCTTCTGTCATCTTCACTCTACTACTAAGGCCTTCTAGCAAGTCATTTATTTAAGTTACTGTATTTTTTAGTTCTATAACTTCTATTTCATTTTTTTAAACAATTTCTATTTCTTTACTATTTTTTTTTTGTTTTAGTTCCTAATTATTTCCTGAAGCAATTTTGTTATGGCTGTTCTAAATTCTTTGTCATACACATCTAATATCTGATTCATCTCAATTTTGGCTTCTGTTCATCATTTTCATTTGAGTCGTGATATTAATATCCAAATATCTAAGATCCACTCAAATATCACTTGTCATGTGGAGAACCAGGATCCACTAAATCCACTGAATCCTACTTAACTTTTCTGTTTCAGCAGGCAGCTGCACTGTTAAGGCTTAGTGTATAGGTGCTGGCCCGGCGCGCTACAGCTCTATGTTGTCACCTTACTTGCAGATCAGGACTTACGCTGTCAGCAACGTGAGTGGTGTTTGGATTGGCCCTCTGGGTTCTGATGTTGCCACTGCTGTGAGCACACTGCACCCCAATGACACTGACTATGGATCTCCCCACCAGGTCTCCACTGTGCTTCCTCTTTCCTGATCCCTTGACCAGTGAGATGAAGCCTTTTGTTTTCCTTTTTAATTTTTTCTCTCTCTGTCTGTTGGCTGTAGGATGCAAGGCTTTCCAAAATCCAGCATGTATGAAAGATAAAAATAAAAACTGTGGAAATCACCGTAGTTATTGAAGTTTTAAGGACCCTAGCTAGCCTACTTTCCTCTTTCCCCATTTCAGAATTATTTTATGATTGTCTGGTGAATTATATCAAGGGTATCTAGTTGTGCTGAGGAAAGGAGAAGGGAAAAGTCATTCCATCATTTATTTCCTCATATCTATTATTTTCAAGAATAGCAGTATAAATATCATGATTTCTCTTTCTCTGTTTTAGTATCTGTGCTTTTGGTATTGATTCTAGGTACGATTGACAGGTTCATGGCTCTAAATATGTAGGAAAACCAAGGGATTATATAGAGAGGAAATTCTCCTGTAAAAATATTTTAATTCAGATGAATATACATCCTAATATAAATTTCAACTACATAAAACACAACTAAGCCAATATTTTAAATAAGCACATATATATAAATTTTTAAATTTTTAGTTATAATCTGTGAAAAAAGATACTTTAGTGAATAATATGATGTACTAGGCTTCTACAAGCAGAATTCTTAATATTACTAATTATTGATTTTAGGGCATTTCACACGCTGTTCTATAATGAATGACTTCCTTCTCCAATATAAGCCTGAAAATATTTCCCGTCTGACTTTTCAGAAGATTTCCTTCATCAACCAGCAAGAAACCTTTGTGGACCTCTAGAATTTGAGTTTTGAGGTTTTAAATATAAAGTGAGGACTTACATTCCTTACATTACATCATTCCTTCGTCACCCATAAGTCACCTGTCTTTCACCTTGCCTTATAATCACCCAATCATTTGTTTATTAGACAAATATTTGTTGAGTACTTATTTTTACCAGGCACCATGCAGCACTGAGAAAATATAATAGTAACAGTGAAAATATGGACATGGCTCTGGCTCCTATGTTATTTCACTATCAAGCATTTAGAAAGAGTGATTTGTACTCTCTATAAATCACTCATTCACTCCTACACTTGAATGTTAGTCTTTCATCTCATCATTTTACAAATATCAAAGATCACCAGACTTCCTAACCTCCAAATCGCACTCTCTGCATCGATTATTTTCTTTCTTTATTCTCACCTTTCTGAATCAGTCCAACATGAAGCCTATCAAAATTATTTGACCACTTGTAGTTTTGTTTCAGTGGCCCATTCTCATTTATTTCTAAACCTTAATTCAAGAATTTCCCATATTTTGGCCGGGCGCGGTGGCTCAAGCCTGTAATCCCAGCACTTTGGGAGGCCGAGATGGGCGGATCATGAGGTCAGGAGATCGAGACCATCCTGGCTAACACGGTGAAACCCCGTCTCTACTAAAAATACAAAAAACTAGCCGGGCGAGGTGGCGGGCGCCTGTAGTCCCAGCTACTCCGGAGGCTGAGGCAGGAGAATGGCATAAACCCGGGAGGCGGAGCTTGCAGTGAGCTGAGATCCGGCCACTGCACTCCAGCCCGGGCGACAGAGCAAGACTCCGTCTCAAAAAAAAAAAAAAAAAAAAGAATTTCCCATACTTTGCCCTTAGATTTTTATCTCATGTAACTATTCAATCTATGTGTCAAACTTAATTTTTTTCCTGACTCTAAATACCTATTTCTGACCATCTAAGAGACATTGACATGTGGGATTTCCCAAAACCTTTTCAAGTCTAAAATGCCCCCAAACAGATCTTTCTCCTATAAAATAAATTCTATTCCTAAAATCTTACGATTCCAGGCAGTGCTCAAAATACAGGAAGGAAATGAAGGCACATAACTTTTAATATTGCCCAAGAAACATATGTACTGTGAACTGAGGATAGGAACAAAAGCAGAACCCTAAGGATGGCTGACATTTCTGAGACAGGGAAAAGTAGGAGTTGCTGCAAAGGCAGAACTCCTCAGGGAAGGGAGAGGTAGGAAGAATTCAGGGAAAATACAATGTCATGAAAGCAAAGGAACAGAGTTTTTCTTAAAAAATTAATAAATCAGTGTCTCCTGCTTCCAGGAATATCTGAAGAGTGAGAAATGAACGATAGAGATGATGTTTCTTAATAATTAGCCCTACAGAGTTCTCAGCAAGAGCATATGTAGAAAACTGATTGGGTCAAAAGACAATCAGCAGGAGGCTGAGAAGTCAATCAATGAGTTGAGGTAAAGTGAAGACAACAAAGACAAACATGTTTTCAAAGAAAACTGTAAAGCGGGGAGTAATGGGGTGTAGTTACAGAAAGATGAGAGATGGAGTAGGGACTTTCTTTAATCAAAAATATGGATGCTTGATGTTGACGGGAAATAACCTGGAAACAATTAAAGAGGACCAGCCTGAATATAGAAAAGAAAGAGAAGATTGCCAATTGAGAATAAGTGTGAGAGTGTGTGTGTGTGTGTGTGCGCGCGCATCTGTGTGTGTCTGTGTGTTTGGGGGTGGAGTGTAATCCAAGAAAAAGTATCATAAAAGACCATTAAACAGGAGGAAAACCTTTTCTTTCCTTCAGAGGAATTAGTATTTTCTCCTGTATTCCCACTTGTGCTCCTTTCAAGGTCTCATCTTATAGCAAGCTTGTAATTATTTCTACAAAATTGAGCTTTCTATTTATCAAAATGTATCTGTGTGTAGCCACCAGAAAATATTCTCCATTAAACAGGATTTCAATATTTTACAAATTGGTAAAGAATCTCGTCTCTACCATTTATTATATTTGTCAAGTTGAGTTTCTCTAGTCTTCAGTTTCCTCATTTGAAAAATGGTAATAGTATCTACCTCATAGAATTATTGTTGAAGTTAAAATGCTTAGAACAATGCCAGGAACATGATACAGGCTCAATAATATTAGCTATTTTTATTTACCATCAAGTCTAAATTCCTCTGCTCCAGAAACTCTAGCTAGAAGTTTCTATACTGAGCTCAAAGCTGGTCAAAAGTGTTTTTCTCATTATTCTCTGCAGAAATACTGCATTCATTGTCTCTTAGAATACTGTCTCCTGGAATTCTTACTTCTTGGACAAGCTTATCCTGATCATATTTATTTTTCAACTTAATACTCCAAATTTCTATAAAGTATTTTTAAAATGTTCCTGTATTGACAAGTTTCTTTTGACTCAGTCAATATCACTAAAGATTATATATACTATAAATGATTATAGAATGTCTCTATAACGCTTTAATTTTAAAAAATAATTAATAGTCTTATCTACAAAATAAGTTGTAACCTCTTTATAATATCATCATGTGGTATATTTATATATGGGCAGCTGGGTGTGATTATGTGTCTTTCACCTTAACTAAGGTAGTAATGGACTCATGAACAGATAAAACTTACTCAATATAGGAAATGTGTCTTTCTGGCCCTGAAGTGTGAATGGGACATAATCTCCCTTAAAAATTAATGATCTCAGACATTTCCTTTCATGAAGTTAGGGTTTAATTTTACTTTAGCTACTTGATTTAGTTACCTAAAACTGGAAATTATGCTAAAGTTATCAAGTCTACCTGAGACACATGAAGAAGTAAATACAAATCCTTCTGGACCTAACCCCCATATAATACTGACAAATGAAACTCTAATGAGTATAATTTCAAAATGCAATTATAAGACTTTTGTGGAAGGAGCCACTATAAAAAGAAGTGAATCGTCTCAAAAGAATAGCAAAAACGAATAGCCAAAACCTCAGAATATAGAAATATAGATAACGTGAAATAAGCATATTTTATGTTTAAAGAAATAAGAGATGGCATATAAAGCAAGGAATAGAAACAAAATATTATATTTAAAAGGCAAATTAGAATACCTAAAATAATTAAAATTTCATAATTAAAATCTCAATGGTGGGACAGTTGCAGTGGCTCACACCTGTAATCCCAGCATTTTGGAAGGCCGAAGTGGGCAGATAACGAGGTCAGGAGTTCAAGACCTGCCTGGCCAACATGATGAAACCCCATCTCTGCTAAAAATACAAAAATTAGCCAGGCGTGATGTTGTGTGCCTGTAATCTCAGCTACTCAGGAGGCTGAGCGAGGAGAATGGCTTAAATCTGGGAGGCGGAGGTTGCAGTGAGCCAAGATCTCACTACTGAACTCTAGCCTGGGTGACAGAGCAAGACTCCATCTCAGAAAAAAAAAAAATTCTCAGTGGTTTCTTTATATACTATATTACAATTAGAATTATCTGAAAAAAGAATTAGAGTTGTCCTTTGATATATGTGACGGATTGGGTCCAGGGCCTTCACATATACCAAAACCTGCACACATTCAAGTCCCACAGTTCACCCTGAGGGATCCAGGTACAGGGAAAGTCAACCCTCTGTATAACACAAGTTTCACATTCTACAAATACTGTGTTTGGTTGAAAAAAATATGCATGTATGTGAACCCATGCAGTTCAAACCCATGTTCTTGAAGGGTTGCCAGTAGTGAACTGAAAATCTCCCCAGAATATAGCACAAAGGGACAAAGTAATAAGCACTATAAAAAAGAAGTTCTATTCTGGAATAAAAAAATAGAATGTGAATATATAATATGCAAATAAACGAAGTTACAGGAAAGCTCAATAGTGATAATGGAGAAAAATAATATTTGGACTGACGAAAGCTGTGAATCATTACGTTCGGGATTTCTAAAGAAATCCCAAGCATAGAAACCAACTAAAAACAAAAACAAGCAAACAAATACAAAAACTGTTCTGGATAGATCATAGTGCAATTATAGAACACCAAAACAAAGAGTAGACATGTAAAAGCAGCCTTGGCCGGGCGCGGTGGCTCACGCCTGTAATCCCAACACTTTGGGAGGCCGAGGTGGGCAAATCACAAGGTCAGGAGATCGAGACCATCCTGGCTAACACAGTGAAACCTCATCTCTACTAAAAAATACAAAAAATTAGCTGGGCATGGTGGCGGGCGCCTGTAGTCCCAGCTACTCGGGAAGCTGAGACAGGAGAATGGCGTGAACCCGGGAGGCAGAGCTTGAAGTGAGCCAAGATTGTGCCACTACACTGCAGCCTGGGTGACAGAGCGAGACTCTGTCACAAAAAAAAAAAAAAAAAAAAAGCAGCGTTACTGAAAAGAGAGTTTGCATTTAAAGAAATGACAGACTAAGTGTAGACTTTTCAAGAGAAACAGTATAAAAAGGGAAGTAATTAAATAATAGTTTCAAGATGCTCAGGAAAAAAAAAAATGCCAAAATAAAATTTTATACTTAGCTAACCTCTCATTTGAAAATGATAGTTAAAGACATTTTTTGACCAATAGAAACTGAAGAGTTTATCACTAACTGATCCTCACTAATGAAAATTGTAAAGGGTATACTTAAAAAAGATGGAAATAAAACCCAAACAGAAGGGCCCTCACATACACCAAAATCTGCACACATTCAAGTCCCACAGTTCACCTTGAGGAATCCAGGTGTGGGGAAAGTCAGCCCTCTATATACACAAGTTTCACATTCTACAAATATTGTGTTTGGTTGAAATAAATCTACATGTATGTGAACTCATGCAGTTCAAACTCATGTTCTTCCAGAGATGCAAGAAAAAATGATAAGCAAAGTAGTGGCTACATAGTTGGCCAAAATGATAAATATACTGAATATATTGAATATCGATTTTTTATTATCATTTCCAAAATATAAAAATTGAAATAAAACAATAGACAATAATGACTTGTAAGATGGGAACAATTGCACACCAGGAGTGAGGCAGTGGGAATGGGAGCAGTTTATCTAGGTTGGCTATGTAAGCAATGTATAAATGATACCGAGATCAGGTAATTTCTCACTGTGGTTTAATTTGCATATCCTTAATGACTAATGATATCAAACGTTTTTTCATGTGTTTATTTGCCATCTAGTTATCCATTTTGGTGAAACATCTATTCATAATTTTTCTTTTCCTAATTGAATGGTTTGTTTGGATTTTTTACTCTTGAGTTTTGCATTATGTAATTCCTTTGTCAGAAAAGTGGGTGGCAAATATTTTTCCCTATTCTGTAGCTTACCTTTTCATTATCCTCACAGAGTCTATTACTCAGCAATAAATAGTATTTATTGATACACACACACACACACACACACTGGATGGATCTCAAGGGAAACACACTAAATGAAAAAAGAAAAAATAATAATCTCTGCCTCCATCTTTGCATGAATCTTCATATGACTTACTCCCCTATGCCTCTGTGTCTCACAGCTCTCTCTCCTTTCTCTTATAAGAACACTAGTCATTTAGGGCACATCCTAAATCCAGACGGATCTCAAGAGTCATAACTTTATTACATAGACAAAGATTCTATATCCAAATAAGGTCACATTCACAGGTACTCACTCTGAGGAATTGGACATATATTTCTGAAGGACACACTTCATTCTACTATAATAGAGCAGCACCATTAATAACATTTTACAATATCTATATTATTTTCCTTCATGTATTCCTCTCTTCTTCTCCATCTTAGCCTCTCCCATGTGTGTATATAAACCATTGCAAACTAATTGCAGACATTATGCCTCTTTACTCCTAAATATGTCAGCATATATTTTCAGAAACAAAAATAATCTCATATCACCACAGTAATATCAAATTCAAGAAATAAGGAATATAGGACCCATATTCTAATTTCACCAGTTGTTCAATAACGTTTTGTGCAACAATCTTGTTTTCTCTCTTAATGTAGAATCAAATCCATGGCCATGAATTGTATTCATTGTATGTGTTTTTATTTAGTTTCATTTAATCTAGAACAATTTCTCAGTCTTTGCTTTTATCTTATGACGTCGATACTGTTTTATACATTTTGAGTTTGTTTTATTAAGTGCATGTAAGTTTAGAATCCATCACATAAACAGAACCAATGACAAAAAAAACATGATTATCTTAATAGAGGCAGAAAAGTCCTTGGACAAAATTCAGCAGCCCGTCATGCTAAAAACTCTCAATAAACTAGGCATTGATGGAACATATCTCAAAATAATAAGAGCTATTTATGACAAACCCACAGCCAATATCATACTGAATGGACAAAAACTGGAAGCATTCCATTTGAAAACCGGCACAAGACAAGGATGCCCTTTTTCACCACTCCTATTCAACATAGTATTGGAAGTTCTGGCTAGGGCAATCAGGCAAGAGAAAGAAATAAAGGTATTCAGTTAGGAAAAGAAGAAGTCAAATTGTCCCTGTTTGCAGATGACATGATTGTATATTTAGAAAACCCCATC
>NW_012123154.1:8986187-9005503 GCF_000951035.1 Colobus angolensis palliatus | reverse complement strand
CACCACACCTACAACCATCTGATCTTTGACAAACCTGACAAAAACAAGCAATGGGGAAAGGATTCCCTATTTAATAAATGGTGTTGGGAAAACTGTCTAGCCATATGCAGAAAGCTGAAACTGGATCCCTTCCTTATACCTTATACAAAAATTAACTCATTATGGAATAAAGATTTAAACATAAGACCTAAAACCATAAAAACTCTACAAGAAAACCTAGGCAATACCATTTAGGACATAGGTGTGGGCAAAGACTTCATGACTAAAATACCCAAAGCAATGGCAACACAGCCAAAACTGACAAATGGGATCTGATTAAACTAAAGAGTTTCTGCATAGCAAATAAACTGTCACCAGACTGTAAACATATAGAATGGGAGAAAATTTTTTCAATCTATCCATCTGACAAAGGGCTAATATCCAGAATCTACAAAAAATGTAAATAAATTTGCAAGAAAAAAAAAAACCCATCAAAGTGGGCAAAGGCTGTGAACAGACACTTCTCAAAATAAGAAATTTATGCAGACAGCAAATATACAAAAAAGCTCATCATTACTGGTCATTAGAGAAATGCAAATCAAAGCCACAATAAGATACCATCTCATGCCAGTTAGAATAGCAATCATTAAAAACTCAGGAAACAACAGATGCTAGAGAAGATGTGAAGAAATAAGAATGCTTTTACACTGTTGGTGGGAGTGTAAATTTGTTCAGCCATTATGGAAGACAGTGTGGTGAGTCTGCAAGGATCTAGAACTAGATAAACCATTTGATCCAGCAATCCCATTACTGGGTGCACACCCAAAAGTTTATAAATCATTCTACTATAAAGACACATGCATTCATATGTTTACTGCAGCACTGTTCACAATAGCAAAGACTTGGAACCAACCCAAATGGCCATCAATGATAGGCTGAATAAAGAAAACGTGGCACACATATACCATGGAATACTATGCAGCCATAAAAAGATGAGTTCACGTCCTTTGCAGGGACATGGATGATACTGGAAACCACCATTCTCAGCAAACTAACACAAGAACAGAAAACCGAACACCAAATGATGTCACTTATAAGTGGGAGTTGATCAATGAGAACACATGGACACAGGGAGGGGATCATCACACACCATGGTCTGTCAGGGGTGGAGTGCTAGGGGAGGGATAGCATTAGGAGAAATACCTAATGTAGATGATGGGTTGATGTGTGCAGCAAACCACCATGGCACGTGTATACCTATATAACAAACCTGCACGTTCTGCACATGTACCCCAGAACTTAAAGCATAATAATAATAAATCTGTTGGATTTTAAAACCTCTTTACCATTAAGTTTGCACAGAATATTTTTTTTTAATTTTGGACTGTTCTTCCAAAATCATTTCCCTCTTTTTAAACATTTGCTTTAGGGATAAAAAACTCCTAGTGATTATGATGTTGAGTTTATGGAATCAAGTAAAGGATTCCTCTTGGAAGGGGATTATAGCAGTAAAACCATAGGCTTCAGGACCACATAGACTTGAGTCCAAATCTTGACTCTGCTCCTAACTACCTATATGATGTTGAAGACAGTCTTAAAGTTCTTTGTCAGTCAGGTTCTGTATATGATAAAGAGTGCCCAGGTAGGGCAATAGTCAAGAATAAAACGGGACAATGTCTGTCTCTGACATAGAGTAAAAAGTCACAAAGTCTAATTTCTGTTCTTCTTATGATTTACTATTGCACTCTTCCCTTACTAGACTGTTTTGTCTCTTACCTACTCCTGCTCGCTAACCAATTTTAGCTTTTGATCTTTTTATTTTATTGTTACCTAAGAGTAAATGTAGGGAGAGTGAATAATTGTAAATCAAAAATCAACCCTTTGTTATTAAACTATAATTACTTTTAATATAAATAATTTAATCATGCAGGAATAAAATACAAACCTCTAATATGAAATAGTCAGTAGCTAAAGATTAAACATAGGAATCTGTTCACAACTGACAGGAATTATTTATTTTGTTAACATAAGCTTTTATCCATTTTAACTAAGATCTTCGCCCTTCATTATAGTCATTGAATTCTGTCAATTAATACATGATAGTGTTTAAATTTCACATTCCCAGTAGAGCTTCACATTAGACCAATATTCACCAATTGTCACCTGTAATCAATATTTAATGTCTTACTTGAGCTAATAAATGGTTATCTCTTCTAATAGATACTGAATAGAATTTAAATTTGTGATTTTACTATTATTCTTTTCTAGAGAAGACATTAGCCATAATAGATAAGATCTATTTGTAAATGCAGAGCAATATAATTCATATCATATAACATGCAAATTTCTAAATTGCAAATGTGTATATGTATTAAGCATAGTGTACATCTCAGAAAAAGAAAGTGCATAAAGTGAATATTTTTTTGTGTTGTGATTATTCTTCCTGTGTGTGAGTTGAAGAAGTCAACTAGCTTCCTTTTAGGGTGATTTGTAACACTAGAATCACTGCAGGAGGGATGTTCACACCATGAGAGGCACACGGTCACAGAGATGTAATGAGGGAGGGAATCACACAGTAACAGCTCCAGGTTCTGGAGCTGCTTTTCCTGACAATGCTGGATGAATTGGACTCTTGCAATTATCAGCCACAACTTCATAAGAGGTACATCAAGTTTTAAATAAGCTACTGTGGATATCCAGAAGGTTCCAGATCTGGAATTCAAGGTGTCAGAATCCCAGTGGAGAAACTTTCCCAGTGTGACGAGGTAGGGTGTGGGGCCTTGCTGTGACCTCACGTTATGTGGTTTGGAGAAAACCTGGAATCTACCATTTTGAAAGTTTGCCCTCTGTGAATGAACAGCTCTCCCTATGCGACTTAGGTTTAGTGGTGGGAAATTCCTCTGTGGTTACCTGGCAGCCATGTGTACTGCCATGTATCCCCCATGGGCATTCCAGTGGCTGAATTTAACATAGAGACCCCCCAGCCACTAACATATTCTGATTTCATTTCCAGGAACTAACAATATCCTCTGAGTCCCTGACTGGAATCCAACCTGTTGATGCAATGGGGGCTTAGAAGTAGGAAAAGCAAACATATTTAGAAGACAGACAACTGTAAAGTAAATGCATGGTATTTGGTTTGAACTGAAACATAAGATATCATTTATGTTCTCGGTTATTACAAGAAAAAAATTTAATTAGATTGTCTTTAAAAAAAGTCGTTACCCTGTTTATATTTTTGTTATTTGGGCAAAGGTAGAAGTAGAGGAGTAAAACCTACTATTTTATTCTGATTTTTGCACAAGTTTTAGTAGAAAATTAAATAATTCTCTGTGACAGGTTTAAAAAAACGTCTATTCAGATGCTTTACCAGTTTTTAACATTTTTTTTTTTTACGGAACTTATTTTTTAGAGCAGTTTTATGTTTGCAGCAAAACTGAGTGGAAAGTACAGAGGTTTCTGGTATATATGCTGCCCCCACAAATGGATAGCCCCGCCCACTATAAACATCCTCCACTAGAGTGGTACATTTGTTACAATCAGTGAACCTGTATCAACACATCATTATCACCCAAACTCTATAGCTTCATACATTTTAATTAGATGATTTGCCTCTTATTGAGTTATAAGAGTTCTTTATATGTTCTGGATACAAATCCCTTAACCAATATATGATTTGCAAATACTTTTCCCATTCTGTAGGTTGTCTTTTCACTTTCTTGATGATGTTCTTTGAAGCACAAAATATTTTAATTTTGATAAGGTAGAAATTATCTATTTTGTTATTGTTGCTCATATTTTTGGTATAATTTAGAAGAATCTTTTGCTATATCTAAGGTCCCAGGGATTTACCCTTATGTTTTCTTCTAAGACTTTTATAGTTTTATCCCTACAATTGGGTCTTTGACCTATTGAAAATTATCTTTTGTATGTTGTGTGTGTAAAGGTGCAACATCATTATTTTGCACACAGCTACTTAGTTGTCCCACCACTACTGGTTAAAATCAAAACAATTATTTTCCCATCCAATGGTCTTTGTACCCTTGTTGAAAATCAGCTGAGCATAGATACTTGGTTTTATTTCTAGAGTTCTAACTCTATTCCATTGTCTGTCCTTGTGGCAGTAACACATCGTCTTGGTTATCATTACTTTGTGATGAGTTTTGAGTTTTGAAATTAGGATGTGTGAATCCTGATACATTATTCTTCTTTTTGAGATTCTTTTAGCTATTCTGGGTCATTTGCAATTGCGTGTGAATTTCAGAGTCATCTTGACACTTTTTGTAAGGAAGTAAACTGAGACCCTAATAGGGAATGTATTGAACCTTGAGATAAATTGGTTCAGTGTTGCTATGTTAACAATATTAATTATTCTAATCCGTAAACATGGGATGGTTTTCCATTTATTTAAATTTTCTTTAGTTTTGTCATACAACATTTAATAGCTTTCAGAGTATAAGTTTTGCAATCTTTTGTTCAGCTTTTTTCTATTTTATTTTGTGGTGCTATTTTTAATGGAATAGTTTTCTGATTTTTATTGTCAGCCTGCTTATTGTGAGTGTAGAGAAATACAATTGATTGTCATATATTGATCTTATGTCCTGCAACCTTGTTGAACTTTATTATTAGTTCTAATAGTTTTTCAGAAGATCCTTTAGGAATAGAATTTTTTTACATAAATAATGCTATCTGTGAATATAATAAATTTTACTTCTTTCTTTCCAGTGAGGGTTTTATTTATTTATTCAGCCTCATTTCCTTGGCAAGTAGCTCAGGTACAACGTTGAAACAAAAGCAGATTTCCCTGTCTTGTTCCTAATTTTAGCGGAAAAGTATGTAACCTTTCAGCAAGTATATTATCTGTGGGTTTTTCATAAATGCTTTTATCATGTTGAGGAAGTTCTATTTTATTGTGCCCCTGTTGAGAATTTTTATCATGAAAGGTTATTGTAGTTTATCAAATGCTTTATCTGTGTCTACTGAGATAATCATATACTTTTTCTGGTTTTATTCTATTGATATTTTATATTAATTCATTTTCAGATTATAAACGAACCTTGCATTCCTTGAATGAATTTCACTTTGTCATAAGGTATAATTCTTTTTGTAGGTTGCTGTATTTGGTTTAGCAGCATTTTGTTGAGGTTTTTTGTCTTCATTTTTATAAAACATTTTGCTTGTGGTTGTCATGTGATGTTTTTGAGTTTCATATCAGGGTAGTATTGACCCTATAAAATAAGCTGGGAAATTGTATCTCCTCTTCTATTTTTTGGAAAAGTTTATGAAAGATTGGCATTAATTCTTTTCTAAATGTTTGGCAGAATTCAGTGGTGATGCCGCCTGGGTCTGAGATTTTTGTTGTGGGTAGTTTTTAAAAATTACTACTTTGATCTCTTCACTGTAGAAAGATATCTATCTCACAATGTTTAAAAGTATGAAAGCGTCATACTATACCCAATGAATATGTGGATTATTTATGTGTCAATTAAAAATAAAATAAAACTTTAAAAATAGGCTTAGAAAAAATACATTAAAGTTGAAAATTTAAGTTCACCTGGAAACCTGCGCATTGATGTTTATAGTAGTTTTATTTGTAATTGCCAAAACTTGGAATCAATCAAGATGTTCAGTGGCAGGTGAATGGATAAACTGTGGTACATCCAGACAATGGGATATTATTAAGTGCTAAAAAGACATAAGCTATCAAGCTATAAAAAGACATGGAGGAATTTGAAATGCATATTACTAAGTAAAAGATGCCAATCTGAAATGGCTACAAATTGTATAATTCCAATTATACGATATTATGGAGAAGACTAAACTATAGAAACAGTAAAAAGATTAGTAGTTGCCAAGGGTTGAGAGGCAGGTGGATCACAGAGTATTTTTAGGGCAGTGAAACTATTCTGTATGATATTTTAATGGTAGATAAATATCAGTATATATTTGTCCGAACCCATAGAATGTTCAACACTAAAACAGTGAACCCTATTGTGTAACAGATCACGGATTGGGGTGATAATGATGTGTCAATGTAGGTTCATTAACTGTAACAATTACACCACTCTAATGGGGGATGTTGACAATGGGAGTTGCTATACATGTGTTGAGGTATAGAGTATATGGGAAATTGTAACTTCTGCTCAATTTTGCTGTGAACATAATACTGCTCTAAAAAATAAAGTGTATTAAAAAATGAAAAAAGTAAAAGCAACTGCTAGGTCAAAAACGCCATAATTTTTCCTAATAACCTTTTCCCTATAAAATAAAATGTTAAAAGAAGAAACAGATCTATTTGCTAATTTATTTTTTCTATTTGGTCAGTTTTGGTAGTTTGTGTCTTTCTAGAAATTTGTTTTAAATTGTCTAATTTATTTGCACACAATGTTTCATGGCATTTCTTGATATATTTTTATATCTCTTAGTTATCAGTGCCCCCCTTTCATTTCCGATTATAGTAATTTGAGTTCTCTCCCTCTTTTTCCCCTTGATAAACCTGACATTTTGTTGATCTTTTCAAATAATCAGCTTTTCATTTCATTTCTTTTCCCCATTTTTTAAATTCTCTATTTCGTTAATTTCTACTCAAATCTTTATTATATCATTTCTTTTACTTGCTTTATGTTTTGTTTTTTTTTCTTTTTCCAGTGTTTCGAGAGGAAATACAAGGCTATTAATTTTCTATCTTTTCTATTTCTTAACATAGGTATTTGCAGCTATACATTTTATTCTGAGCACTCTTTTGGTTGCATTCCATAAGTTTTGGTATGCTGTGTCTTCATTGTGTTTTTATTTTATTGTTAATCTTGTTGAACTTTTCATAGTTGTTCTATTATTGAGCGTGAAGCATTAATGTCTGCAACTCTTATTATTCACTTGTCTATTTCATCCTTTATTTTTTAACAGTTTTTGCTTTATCTGTATTGCTTCTTTGTTATTGAAGCCATATATATTTATAGTATATAATACAAAAATATTACCCTTATATTCCCTTTTCCTCTTTTTTGTAGCATTAGTATTACACATGTTACCTCTATTAATGTTACAAACTTAATACATAGTTGTAACTATTAATTTCCACTTGCAGTCATTTTCTTAGCCCAAAACAGCTTTGTTCCCATCCACTTCCTTTGTGTTGTTTTTGGTAGCATAATACAAATGTATTACATTCCTTTATGTTATTGGCTTAACAATACTTTATGGTACATATTACTTTATATAATTGCTTTTCATATTAGCTAAGATGAGAAATGAGAAAAATGCACATTTATACTATCTTTTATAATTACATAATTACTTTACCAGTGCTCTTCCTTTCTTCTAGTGGATTCAAATTACTATCTGTCATCATCTGCTTTCAGTTTGAAGAACTTTCCTTAGTATTTCCTGTAACAAATTATTTCAGTTATCTGGGAATAAGTTTATTTTACTTTATTTTATTTTATTTTTCAAAGGATAGCTTTGCCGGATAGGAATCTTGATATACAGTTTTTGTTATCTTTAAATATGCTATCTTACTACTTTTCTGTGGAGAAGTCACTTATTTATGTTATTCAGGTTCCCTTTGAGGACTAAGCTCTGATTTTTTATCTTGCCCAAATTCCTATCTAAGGGATCTGGGGAGTCATGCCCTATAAACCATAAGTTCTCATCAGATGGATTTCATTTGGCCCTGTATATCATGACTTACTTTCCAATCGGACTCTGGCATTGGAAGAAAATCACAATGTTTTACCTCAAAATATATTTCTTTGCCATACCTTAAAATTGCCCTGCAAAGTCTCTTGTGACAAAAATCCACATTCTATAGGAAATCTCCTTCCTCCTTTGTTTTCCTTCCTTCCTTCCTTCCCAGATCTAGGAGATAATCAACTAAGAAGAGCCAGGCAAGCTTTTAGGTCTGATAAGAAACATTTTGCAACCTGCTGTCTCTCTGGAGACCTCTATCTGAGAGATTCCTTTGCACAATAAAACGTGGTCTCCACAATTCTTTACCTTAACATGAACGTTCCTTTCCATTAATCCCAGGTCTTCAGATAAAGTAACCAATCGTCAACCAGAAAATGTTTAAGTTGACCTACAGCCTGGAAGGCCACCTGTACCCCACTGCTTTCAGTCATCCCGCCTTTTTGAACCAAACCAATGTATTTCTTAAATATATTTGATTGATGTCTCATGCCTTCCTAAAATATATAAACACAAGCTGTACCTCAACCACCTTGGGCACATGTTCTCAAGACCTCTTGAGGGCTGTGTCATGGACCATGGTCACTCGTATTTGGCTCAGAATAAATCTCTTCAAATATTTTACAGAGTTTGACTTTTTTTTTCAACACGTTCTAAGTGAAGAGTCATTTTTCTCTTACTGCTTTCGATATTTTATCCTTGTCTTTGACTTTCAGCATATTTGCTATGTCTCTGTTTGTGGATGTCTTTATGTTTATTCTACCTGCAATTTGCTACACTTTCTGAATGTGTCGCTAAGTGTTCTTCAAAAAATTTAGGGAGTTTTCAATTATTATTTCCTCTAATGTTTCTCTCCTCCTTTCCTCTAATGCTTCTCTGCTTCATTTCTGTTTTTTGGCATTTCCATTGCTCACTATTGGTGTGATTAACAGTGTCCCATTATTCTATGGGGCTCTCTTCATTTTTCTATTTTTCTGTTTTTCAGATTGTGTTATTAACCTATCTTCAACTTTGCTAAACCTTCCATTTGACATTTTAAATATACTGTTGAGCCTCTCTCTGGAATTTTTCTTCTTAGTTATTGTATTTTTCAACTCCAAAATTTCTACTTGCTTCTTCTGTATAATTTCTATTGCTTTACTGATGTTTTCTGTTTGATGCAACATTGTTATATCTTCCTTTACTTCTTTAATCAAGGTTTTCTTTAGTACCTTCAACATATTCATAAGGGATAATTTAAAGTTATTTTTCTGTTAAATCCTAGCAGTCACTCTCATGGGCAGTTTCTACCAACTGGTATTATTTCTAGTATATGGCCATACTTTCCTGTTTCTTTGCATGTGTCAATTATTGTTACCGTTATTGTTGGAAATGAAACATTTAAATAATGTATCAAAACAACTCTGGATTCTGTTTCCCCCTCACCATGTGGTTTGTTATTTATATTTGCTAGTTCGTTTGTTTAGTGACTGGCTGAATTATTTTAGTGTAGTCTATTTCCCATTCCATATTATTAACCCTATGATGTTGCTTCTAAAGGAGGCACAGCTTTGGACATATCCAAAGTTACCCTGGAATTAAAGTGGTTTTAGCAGAGTGCCTTTTTCTCTTTCTTGACACACCCAGCTGTTAGGCTCCGCTAAATAACAGGCCGATTGTTTTATTGTTTGAATAATGTTCTGTGGCATAAATTGCTCTACAAATGAATCCGATAAATCTGGGCTTCTTTGTAGAAACAGTTCCCAAGCTCAATGATTGATATTTGTTCTGACTCCACCCAACTGTCTCCTTCTCCAACTCTCTCCTACAAACTAAGCCTGTAGTTTAGCCTGTATCTTGAATGTCCCCCAACTGTCCCCCACCACAACCTCCACTGTTTTTGAGAAAACCTTTAAGCTTACACTCTGTAGTAAATGAAGTCAATTTTTTGGGAAAATTTCTGTGGTATCTGTTTTACAGCCTGTTTCTGACCCCAGACAAAATCCTTAAGCCAGAGCTATGGAGCTTGGGGTAGAAATAAAGGCAACCGTTTCTTTGAGTGACACCACAACTCTAGGAGCTAGGTGCTTGATGGAAGGGAACGATCATTAGTCTAAGGTTCTCTTGGCTTGCTGCTTCTAGCAGGTAAACACTGTCTTATGAGCCAGGGCAAGGGCAGTCAGGTTCAGAGCATTCTTTGCAGTTTCCTGTCCAAATAGAGCCTCCATTTAATAGGTGAAGGCTGGGCAGATAATTGGAACCCCACTTCTCAACTTCACTTGCCCAAAATTTAGCTTCTGGAACAGGTATTTGGTGGCAGGATGACAAACACTGACACCCTACTCCTCTCAGAAAGAAAGTGCTCCCACTGGGAATTGGGAAAAGAAGTAGCCCAGTGTTCTTGTCCTTGGCAGTCTGCAGTGCTGTTTCTACTTTCTGAGCTAGGAGAGGAGAGAAAAACAGTGGTCTTGGTTGAAATACCACAGTCTTGCTTTTCCTACTAATTGTATAGATGTTTTTAAATACATGCTTCTTCATTTTTATGCCCCGAAGACCATTTTCAGAGGCTTTAAGATGGTTGTCAGTGTTTTTTTAAAATAATTTTTACCAGTTTTAACAGAGAGCAGGTCCAAAGAACTCTTCGTATTGACATGCTGGAAGTCAATTCTCCTTTATATTTACATTTTATCATTTCAAATTATTGGCATATTTTCTGTATCCCAACTAACACAAGTGATTTCATAGAAATTAAACAACATCTAAATCAGTTGTCAGCATATGATTTTTATAGGAAAATGATCATGCATGTATTTTGTAATAAAAAATTATATAGAATGTAAATAGTGATTTTAGTGATTTTAAAATGTAGTATACATACATTGTGCATCCTTCAAAACATTCATATTGCTTCTTTTCTAGTTTGTTGTACTAACCAACACTGCTTCAGGTGCCAACAAAAGTTAATAAATGAGGCTAAATAATAATAAAGATACAATGTTTACACTTAACTTTACACATAACTTGAGGAGATTGACCTTATATGAAATTATATACTTTCTATGAGTTAAGAAGAAGCTAGTGAACAAAGCATTAGAACAAGTCAAAAGGTGCCATAGGATGATATTAATTTAATTTTTAAAATTTTATGTGGATTATACATCATGGCAACACAGACTTTATAAATGACATTAAACCTGTGGACATATTTTAATGGGATATTAAATATAAGAACCTTATGAAAATTTTACATTGAAATTTGACAGATGAACGCCTCTGAATATTGAGCACTTTGCCCAATTATAAAATTGTCTTTTGCATTCATGTTTTCTGTAGAATGATCAATACACTTTTCAGCTTGAAGTAACCCACATAGAGTTAATTGCACCTTAAGCAGAATATAAACTCTTCTATCAGAGTATCTGTGAGTGAGAAATGAGACATCAGAAGGTTAAGCAGTTTTCCTATTTTTCTCATGGTAAATTGGTTCCAAGTAATTTCAAATCACTTTTCTTTTAAATGAAAGAAAAACACAAATAGATGAAAATGTTCTGGATAACCAGGGTCGGGGTCAGAGTATCTCAGAAAAATTGAAGAAGGTGGAAAATCTGAATGCAACAGGTAGGTCCAAAATTTTAGATGATACTGTGAATATTTTAAGGTCACAAATTTTCCTGAAATCACAGACTTTTGCCCCAAACATATTCAGTTTATAGTTAAAATAATGTAAATATGTCTCTACTTTTCAGTTTTGTCATATTTACCATTACTTTATTCACCATTTCATGAAATACTGGTGAGTACTTTTGCTCAGATGTTTTGCTAAAACTTTTGGCTATCACTCAATTCTAAAATATCAAAAATTGTTTTACACAATGATCCCTGAGTTTTAAACTGAGGTTTTAATATTAGGAGATATAAGCTTTAGTTTCATAATGAAACTCCAGAAGCTCAGTTTAGTCCAAGTTTCACATGAACATAAGACCCAAAGGCTAATGAAAGCAATCACTAAACCTGGAGATTAAATCCAAAATCATAACACTACCTTACTCGTATGGCTGTACTAACAGTATGTTTTCAATTTTTATCGTTAAAATTCAAATATCTGGAATGATCTCTGAAAAATCACAAGACGTTAGAACCAAATTGCCCATTATGAGAATCATGTTTTCTTCCATGTCTAAGCCATAATTAAGTCCAAGAGTTCTGACCATGAATTTGGGCATTTATCAATTCCACAAACAATAATGAGTTCTACTAAGAAGAGACTTCCAGTTCTAAAATGGCAGAGAAGAAGTAAGCTGGCTTCATTCTCGCCAACAGAAACCAAAGCAAATACACACCATTGAGTAATATCCTAGAATAACTAAGAACATGAGACAGTTACTAGGGCTATATGATGTGATGGTAAGAGAATCAGACTTTCATATCTATAATACTCTTTTTCCAAACAGCTCAGCACCAAATGCATGGGAAAAAATTCCCCCACTCATGGTTTCTATACTGGAAACAGTGAGATTGAGGGGGACAAACAGCTTTCCAACCATCTTGGGTTCCCTGGCAGGAGACTTGTTTCTGCCTCAACCCACAGGATGTATCACAAATGCCTGAAAGGAGAAATATCCCTGAGGACAACCAGAGAGAGAGGGGGGAAATGAGACTACCATCCCCAGCCCTGAAAATCTGCTCTGTAACTTAGCAAAAAGAGCTCCCAAATCAGAGTGGCTATTCAGCAGCATCACACTGTAGAACGTTCATTCCATAGATTGCTGGGCAAGAACACCTAGCTAGCCTTCCCACACTGCTGGAATATCTCCTTTGGGAGTTTCTACATTCTGAAATGATGGCCTCTGATTATTTACTAGAAACAAAATAAGCCCAAGGCAGCTTTGTTCCCATCTACTTTCTTTGTGCTGTTTTTGGTACCATAACACAAATGTATTACCTGCACAAGAAACCATAGCAAACAGGGAACTATGACCTCCCCAAATGGAAAAGCAAGGAACCAGCGACTGGTCCAAAAGAGATAATAATATGTGAACTCCCCAACCAAGAGTTCAAAACTGCAGTTTGAAGGAAACTCAGTGACGTCCAAGAAAACACCCACAAAAACATTCAGAAATTATCATAGAAATCTAACAAAGAGATTGAAAACATTAAAAAAGACCAGAAATCTTGTAACGAATAAATATATTTGCTGAACTGAAGAATTCAATATAGGCTCTTGAGGGCAGAAAAGATCAAGGAGAGGAGAGAATCGGCAAGCTCAAAGACAGGCTATAAGAAAATGGAATGAAAAGGAATAAAGATTGCCTACAAAATATAGACATTACCTGCTAAGACCAAGGCTAAGAATTATTGGTGTTCAAGAGACAATTGAGCAACAACAAGAGGTAGAAAGCTTACTTAAAGAAATAATAATGTAAGACTTTCCAAAACTCAAGACAGAGATTATTATCTAGGTACAGAAAGGTCAGAGAACAGATTTGACCCAAATAAGACTCCCCAAGGCATATAATAATCAAACTTTCAAAAATCAAGGAAAAAGGGAGAATCCTAAAAGCAGGAAGATGAAAATTGCATATAAAGATCTCCAATTTGTCTGGCAGCAGACTTCTCAACAAACACCATACAGGTCAGGAGATATTGGGTTGGCATTTTCAAAGTTCTGAAAGAAAAACTGCCATCCAATAATTTTATATCCAGCAAATCTATCCCTCAAATATGAAGGAGAGATGAAGCCTTTCCCCATCAAAGAGAATCTTAGAAAATTCATAATAGCCTTGTATATTTGTTTGAGTTCTTTGTAGATTCTGGATATTAGCCCTTTGTCAGATGAGTAGATTGCCAAAATTTTCTCCCATTCTGTAGGTTGCCTGTTCACTCTGATGGTAGTTTCTTTTGCTGTGCAGAAGCTCTTTAGTTTAATTAGATCCCATTTGTCAATTTTGGCTTTTGCTGCCGTTGCTTTTGGTGTTTTAGACATGAAATCCTTGCCCATGCCTATGTCCTGAATGGTACTACCTAGATTTTCTTCTAGGGTTTTTATGGTATTAGGTCTAACATTTAAGTCTCTAATCCATCTTGAATTAATCTTCGTATAAGGAGTAAGGAAAGGATCCAGTTTCAGCTTTCTACTTATGGCTAGCCAGTTTTCCCAGCACCATTTATTAAATAGGGAGTCCTTTCCCCATTTCTTGTTTCTCTCAGGTTTGTCAAAGATCAGATGGCTGTAGATGTGTGGTATTATTTCTGAGGACTCTGTTCTCTTCCATTGGTCTATATCTCTGTTTTGGTACCAGTACCATGCTGTTTTGGTTACTGTAGCCTTGTAGTATAGTTTGAAGTCAGGTAGCGTGACGCCTCCAGCTTTGTCCTTTTGACTTAGGATTGTCTTGGCAATGCGGGCTCTTTTTTGGTTCCATATGAACTTTAAAGCAGTTTTTTCCAATTCTGTGAAGAAATTCATTGGTAGCTTGATGGGGATGGCATTGAATCTATAAATAACCTTGGACAGTATGGTCATTTTCACGATATTGATTCTTCCTATCCATGAGCATGGTATGTTCTTCCATTTGTTTGTGTCCTCTTTTATTTCACTGAGCAGTGGTTTGCAGTTCTCCTTGAAGAGGTCCTTTACATCCCTTGTAAGTTGGATTCCAAAACAAACAACCCCATCAAAAAGTGGGCAAAGGATATGAACAGACATTTCTCAAAAGAAGACATTCATACAGCCAACAGACACATGAAAAAATGCTCATCATCACTGGCCATCAGAGAAATGCAAATCAAAACCACAATGAGATACCATCTCACACCAATTAGAATGGCAATCATTAAAAAATCAGGAAACAACAGGTGTTGGAGAGGATGTGGAGAAATAGGAACACTTTTACACTGTTGGTGGGATTGTAAACTAGTTCAACCATTATGGAAAACAGTATGGCGATTCCTCAAGGATCTAGAACTAGATGTACCATATGACCCAGCCATCCCACTACTGGGTATATACCCAAAGGATTATAAATTATTCTACTACAAAGACACATGCACACATATGTTTATTGCGGCACTATTCACAATAGCAAAGACTTGGAATCAACCCAAATGTCCATCAGTGACAGAATGGATTAAGAAAATGTGGCACATATACACCATGGAATACTATGCAGCCTTAAAAAAGGATGAGTTTGTGTCCTTTGTAGGGACATGGATGCAGCTGGAAACCATCATTCTTAGCAAACTATCACAAGAAGAGAAAACCAAACACCGCATGTTCTCACTCATAGGTGGGAACTGAACAATGAGTTCACTTGGACTCGGTAAGGGGAACATCACACACTGGGGCCTATCATGGGGAGGGGGGAGGGGGGAGGGATTGCACTGGGGAGTTATACATGATATAAATGATGAATTGATGGGTGCTGATGAGTTGATGGATGCAGCACACCAACATGGCACAAGTATACATATGTAACAAACCTGCACGTTATGCACATGTACCCTAGAACTTAAAGTATAATAAAAAAAAAAAGAAAAAAAAATTCATAACAACCAGACCTGTCATATAAGAAATGCTAAAGAAAGTTCTTCAGTCTCAAAGAAAATAACCACAAGCATTCAACAAGAAACTATTTGAAGGTATAAAGAAAACTGGGAAAATTAAGTACATGGACAAACCCAGAGTAGTCTAATACTGTGACTGTGGTGTGCAATCTCCTTGTAACTCTATATAGAGCCCAAAAGACAAATCTATCAAAAACAATAATAGCTACAGTAACTTGTTAAGAGATAGGTAATATGAAAATATATAAATTGGAACAACATAAGTCAAAATATGAGGGGGGGATGGAGTTAAAGTATAGAGTTAAAGTAATGAGAGGTTGATGAATGGGTACAAACATACAATTTGATAAAAGAAATAAGACCTCATGCTTGATAGATCAGTAGAGTGACTATATTTTACAATATTCTATTATACACTCTAAAATATCTAGAAGAGAATAATTTGAATGTTACTAGCATAAAGAAAAGACAAATATTTAAGATGATGAATATCCCAATCAAACTGATTTGATCATTACAAATTATATGAATTTATTAAATTGTCACATGTATCATGACAATGCATACACATCTTTTATGTATCAATTTAAAAAAATTAAAAATATGAGTGTCTACTTTGTGTCAGACATTATGATATGCTCTGGGAACACAAAGTTAAATAAAAACATATTTGTTTTTGAAGAGCTAATGGTGCGATAAAGTATCATACAATGTGTTAAGTGTTATGCTTTTAGAATGACATGAGAATACAAGGGATACATATAAACCATACAGATCACAGTAGAGTTGAGGAAGAGGAAATGTTTTCCCAGAGGTGATGCTTAATATAGTTTGAGGAGGTAAACTATAGAAAGTTAGACAGAAGGAAGACAAGAAACTCAGACAAACATTTCAGAGAGAAGTACGAAGATACATGAGCATGAAAGAAACAGAGCTTCTTAATCATAAGCAGTTTGATATATGTAACAGGAGCATGTGTCACAAGAGGAGAGAGGCTACTACAGAAAGGAAGAGAGAGTTTTTGCAAGTTTTGTGTACTAAAATGAAGAATTTGTCTTACTGCAAAAACTTAGAAAAAATGATAAAGAGATTTGAACAGGGTGTGACACGGACATATTACATTTTCAAAAAATTCCAATGATAGCAATGTAATACGAGGAGTAGAAGGGAAAGGAGGAGGCAGAGGGCAGTTGGAAGGCTACTGGAGCAATGTGACTTGGAGGTCATTTGTTTGAGAACAATATAGTGTCAAGGGGAAAGACAAGGAGCAGGAGAATATGAAAATATTAAGGAAATAGATTTCAGGACCCGGTATCTGATAGTCGAGGAACAGAGAATGTTTAGGATGCTGAGATAACCATTTTGGCTCCAGGGTGTGAATGAAAGGGAATATAAAAGGAAGAATAAATTTGGAAAAGGAGAACATTTGTTTGAATCATGAATGGTATGATTCACTTGTAAAACATTAAGTGGAAATATCTACTTGGCATATAGATGTGTGGTTCTAGAGCCCTGAAAAAAAATGTTTTCAGATATGCATTCAGGAGTCACAAGAATATCTACGTGAAACCATGCAACAAAAGCTCCCTACTTATGGAGTGTATACCAAAAAGAGAAGAAAATGAAGAAAATCAAACCTTAAGAGCAAAAATATTTAATGGACATGTGAACAAGGAGACACAGGCATGTGCATGTGTACACACATCCACCCACAAATCACACACACACACACACTCACACACACAGTTACAGAGGAGGAGCCTGAGAGTTAGATGGAAAACTAGGAGCAATCAGCATCACTGAAACAGAGTAGAAGAAAGAGTCACAAAGTCAGTGGATAAAGTGTTTCATTCATTAATTTGTTCATTCCTTTGTTCATTCATTGATTCAACAATGCATTCATTGCACACCTGAGTGAGCCCTTACATTCCATCAGCAGGAATGCAGAGTATGCACGACAGAAAGTCCTTGCCCTCAAAGTGCCTTTGGATCATATTTGCTGTAAGCCTCCTGGAGCACCACCTGGAGCACCACTTATTCAGAGTAAGAGATATCGCGTGTTCCTGCCTCCTTTGAATTATAAAGAACCTCTCTCCACAGTCCTGCTTCAGAGAAGAATTTTTGAAGTTGCTTGACACTCACTGAGTATAAACTTCTAAATTCATGGGTGATGAGCTGAGCTGTATACCTGAGCCCTTTAATGATTCACTCATTATCTGATAATTTGAATTTTTATTCAAGGTTCCTTAACTGAAAAATACATTGAGAGAAATTATCATCATGTGAGGCTTGCAGGCACTTTTGCTTGAAAAATGAATATTGTTTTATGCTTTTTTCTTAAGTATTACTTTTAACTGTAATAAAAAGAAAAAAATTGAAACAAAATTTTAAAATAAAAATGAAAATTAAATCTAGATTAGATATGATTTGTTACTTTCATTTTTGCTTAGGTATTGAATCCTCTGGGAATTAATGTAACTTTGATGTCAAGATAAAAATTATGTTGACTTTGATTCAAATTAATAGGGACACAAAATTCCAGATCATGTAACAAGTATGACTAATTTAGTCATGTATACTCTAACATGTAGACCAATAACCAGATCTTTAGGATACTCACTTTTTCATTCAATTATTTGACTTTGGCTCTGTTTTGTGAGTAATGTTTATTGGTACAACATTAATGTTGGTTTAAAGAATATATTTCTTTTATTTTAGCATTTTGCCTCTTTCTACAACCCTTCCCCCACTGAGTCACCAACCCAGACTAAGGGGCAAAATTGCTTTTTCCCCCGGAAATATATTTGTCCTGTACATTAAAATGATTGGACAAAGGGTGAGCTGCCCGACATTTTCTGAAGTAGTAGCATTTCAGAGTACCTTTTCTATTGTCACAGTCTGTACCCTTCAGAAGTATGGCTTCAATTTTGCTCTTGAAATATGAGTCAAGCTATGTTACCAACACATATTTTCCCTTTGTCATAACATTTCACTTAATCTGCAGTCTGTAGACAGCTTATAGGGTGCATCTTTTCCCCAGTCTCATTGAAATAGTATCTCCTTTCTATTTGAATTCATTTTTCATTAGGGGAGGCAAAATCAGATCCTGTGCCCAATAAACAGAAGCACCTGGCCTAAGGATGTGTCATCCATGCTGAGTGTTGCCCCCTGGTAATGAACAACAGTCACAAGCCACTTAGGAGAGGTAAACACATGAGTTAGGCTGCCTCCCTGCATGTACAGTACTCTGGTAGTCATGCATGGTTTATCTATCCCTCACCTTCCCCTCACCTCTACGGATTAATCAAACATGTAAATTGTGGAGTAGAAACAACTTGTTCAATGGGCTATAATTTAACTGTGTTTTCTCTGTTTGATCACAGTTTGGTGAATTCACACAGTTTGGTGAATTCACCCAATGGGGTTAAAAGCCCCATTGGACATCTTTCATAGCTTGAGTGGAACACCGAGGAAGCACACACATACAGTGCCCTTAGCTTTTTTCAGTGTTCTGGATTTGTCAAAATTTTATTTTAAAAATGTAAACAATTGTACAGAGTTGAACTTTTTAGAGATATTGGTGTACTTTCTCAATTCAAGCAAAATACCAAGACACTAAACAGACTTTAGTAGCAAAACAATTATTTTCTAGTGTTATCCTCATCAAAGGAAATATTTCCATTAAAGCTGATCCCTTTAAGTAGAAATGGTAATAGATCTCATTATTTTTAAAATGCCTGTTATTTCAACTAAAAATGAAATTATTCATTATTTACAAAATATAAATATAATAAAGACAAAAGCAAGTGAATTTCAAAATGAAATATAAATTACACAATAAAATCTGTTATATTTTGTATGAAAATCTATTCAGAGTAATATCAGGGGAAGAAAAGACAGTAATAAGTAATAAGAGAATCTAATATAGCATATTGCATTTTGTAATTAAATAGGAGGACATTAGAAGTAATTCACCAAGCTTTGACCTCAGGAGCAAAAACAGACGCAGGGCCACCCTGTGCTATTTAAAAGAGGTGGTAAAAGGAGTACATGATAGTTAACTGTATTTTTTTTTTTTTTTTTTTTTTTTTTTTTTTTTTTTTTTTTTT
>NW_012123154.1:8942526-8985687 GCF_000951035.1 Colobus angolensis palliatus | reverse complement strand
TCTTTCTTTCTCTTCCTTCCTTCCTTCCTTCCTTCCTTCCTTCCTTCCTTCCTTCCTTCCTTCCTTCCTTCCTTTCTTCCTTTTTTCTTTCTTTCTATAAAAAGAACAAATAAGTATAGAATTGGACCAAGTCCTTTTCACTTTCGGTAAATACTATAGGCTCTTGGAGGGCTGGAGGTTATTACTAAGGGTTTGCTAGGACTTACTCTAGGCTCCCTCGGCTTAGAATGTTAGTTTCCTTGAAAAACTACTGTGCCAAGTGCTGAACAAACTACATGTTTATCAACACTGATGATGTGTATTTATGGATGCAATAAGAAAAGACTAGAAAGGGGAGGGAAAATGTGGTATCTACTACAAGTTTCTTCCAGCTTTGAGCCTAAAATAACGTAAGAAGACATCATCAACAAAATATGAATAGTAATAATCTTCTGGGGGAAAAAAGAAAAAGAAATCAAGGATAAAATGAACTGAATGAAAACGAAAATAGCTTCATATAGAGAAAGTAGACACATTAAAATCAAGAGTAAAAATAATCAAATTGGTGCCCCAGGTGCAACGAAGGTAGAAAATATTTTAGAGCTCTGAGAAACATTTGAGAGCTGAATTAAACAGGCTAAATTAATTTTTGAGCAATTTTCTTACTGGGGAAGACTGAATTCATTTTTTTCACCTTAGCAAATTTTTCACCTTACCGGAATTAATCTCCCCATGGGCAAAAAAGTCATTTACATTTTTTAAGTACAGAAAGATCTGAGGGTTTTCAAAGAAGCTTTAAATGGTATGAGTCATCATTACAAGTAAAGTCCTTTAAGTCTATACTTGTGAGTGATTTTAGAAATACTGGACTCAAATCCCAATATTTATAGCATTGCTTTCCTTGCAAAGTAAACGGAGCGGAAGAGGAAGGTCAAGTAAAATTTAAAAAGATGCTTTACCTATCATTAAATAAAATGTGACTAAGTAATGCAGAGTATCAAATGCAGATTGATTCATTTTATAAAGAAATAGAAAGCATCTGATATTATTGCAAAATTAATAGCTGATTCACCTTATTTCTGTTTTACCAAAACATATACATTTATTCATTTAATATCCTCTACACAGACATACACACACACGTTTTTCATCTAAAGTACTTTTTTTTATTTTACCCCCGAAATAAATAATTGTACAATTTTCATGTTTGCTAAGTTAGACTAATAGTTGAGCATCCAAATAAGTAATGAAATATGTGCTTTAAAATTAGAAATCTTGACTTCCTACAACTCCTGAAATTAATGGAAAATAGTTTCCAAATTCCCAACAGATGTTAATATTTCAAATTTATAGACAAGAAGTCTAAATTCCTGGGAACTACCAGGAATTCATAGTTTAGGTTCACCTAACATTTCGTAGAATTCATTTTAAATGAATTATTCTGTTCATACTTGCTGATAACTTATGTGGGGTGTTACTTTTATGATAACTTCCACAGCTCCACAAGATATTTATTCAATTTGATCTCCATGGCATTGCAACTCAGAAAAACTCATAACATGTATAATGTTTGTCCATGTTACTATTTATTCTCTCTCTGAGTTCGCTGACATAAATGTTAGGTAAAACTGCCTGAACCATTTTATCAAATTTACATTCACAAAAGAATTCAAGTCTCACTATCATTTCTACCCTATAAACTAGTCCTTTATGTTCACCAAACCCCCTTTCCTTAACCTACCCCCAAAATCACTTGACATCTGCTGTAACTATTGTAATGTTGAAATTTACCAAAAGCTTTCATAATAAATTATGCTCATCCACTTTCCTTTTTTCACATGCTGATTTATACCTCAAAGATCAATAGTTGCAGGAGTCATGATTATTTTCCCTTCCATAAATCATATAACTCTTTAGATAGCATTTTGTCTATATTTTCAATGATTTTTATCCTTTATTACAAAGTTCATCATTTTACTTCAATAGCAATGTGGCTGCTGCTAAAAGATCATTAAATAGACACACTATATGTTTTTAAAACCAGGGTTCAACTTCCTGAGCTATCACCAACACCAGTAATAATAGAAAGAAACAAAAAAAACACTCACAAATTTCTACATTTTTGTATGAAATCTTCTAATTTTATAGAAGATAAGTTAAATAATTAAAACTGCTGGAGGCAAGCCTGGATGTGGTGGCTCATGCCTATAATCCCAACACTTTGAGAGGCCAAGTGAGAAGATCACTTGAGGCCAAGAGTTTGAGACCAGCCTAGGCAACATAGGGAAACTCCATCTCTACAAAATTGGTTTTAAAAATTTAGCCAGGTGCAATGATGCTCACCTATAGTTCTAGCTACTTGGAAGCCTGAAGGGGAAGGATGGCTTGAGCCCAGCAAGTTGAGGCTGCCGTAAGCTGTGATCATGCCACTATATTCCAGCCTGGGAGAGAGAGCGAGACCCTATCTAAAAACAAACAAAGAAATTAGCAAATAAACACACACACACACACACACACACACACACACACACAACTACAACAGGCAAACAAAATCTTTCTATGGGCCAAATTTGGCCTATAAGAAACTAGGTTAGAATCTCTGTGAATGCATCACTACTTTACCTATCATAAGAAACCAAAGTGATGAGAAAAACAAAGAATTAGCAAGGGAACCAAGGAAAAGATTCAGGCCAATGCATTCCATGCAAGGAGCTTCTCATATATTTTCACTACATGGGAAAGGGTGCAGCATAGGGTCCTCTGAGAATGTGGACAGCTTGTGTAAACCACCTTGGCCTGATTATACCTATTTAATTAGTTCTGTGTGTAGCAAGGTAGTAACTATTAGTGATAATGATAATTTCTTCTCAAATTCAACTTTTTGTGGTTAACTCAGTTACATTCTAGATGTCTTTTCCCATTTTGAAGGTGACATATAGTTTACAACATAGGAATATAAAACACAAAAAAGCATACCTTTTATGTCACTTTCCATAAGGACCAGCTGATAGTCTATGTTCATTTTTAGAATGACTCATCCGCTGACTAAAATGCAATCCTTTCCCTTGCCTTTTGGTTGTTGATGTTTCAGGATAATAATACCTTTTCGGTGTGAATTCAGGAAATGCACACTAAAATGTATCTATTCTTGAGGGCAGATGGATGAGAAGATTGACTCAAATGTAAACCACATGCTTGCAAAAGCTCAAGTTGCAGAAGGTGAATGTTTTTAAAAAAATACTTGGCTCAAATTCTGGAGGCAGCCACTATGGAGATCAAATTCCCTTTGAAAGATTCAGATGTAGTGATTGACTGGACTATACTAGAAAAGTTTCTCAAACAAGATTAAGTATTCAAGCTCTATACGTTTATGCAAAGTACTAGTAATTTCCTTTCAGATGTTGCTCACATAGCAGAGTTGGTTTCATTCTGTGCAAAAAGAAGTGTTCCTAAATTGGCAAAGTGAGTAATCTCTGAGATCAATGTATTCCTTGCATTTGGGCAAAACTTGAGAAGAAGGAAGATGGTTTAGTGCATTGTTCATAGAAGATCTACTAGAATATTCTGATTAGTCAGAGTTTTTCCCTTGGGGATCAATTGGTGTCTTATGGGGCTACAGAACCTCATGGAAGAGGATGATGGGTTATGTGTCATCATGAGCTGAATTGTCCTCCCAAAATTCATATGTTGTTGAAGCCCTAAGCACCAGTCCCTCAGAGTATGATTGTATTTGCAGATAAGACATGAAAAGGTGGTTAAAATTGAAAGAGGCTGTTAGGGTGGCCACTAATCTTATCTGACTGATGTTCTTATAAATAAAATAAATTTGGACAGATAAGGAGATACTAGGTTGGCATACATAGAGAAAAAAGACTATATGAGGACACAGACAAAAGGCAGTTATCTGCATGTCAAAAGTAGAGACCTCAGGAGAAACCAACCCTGTGGCACAATGATCTTGCCTCCAGAGCTGTGAGAAAATAAACTATTGTTTAAGCCACTCAGCCTGTGGTATTTTGTTATGTTACGCCAAGCAATCTGGTACATGTGCATTTGGCAATTAGGTTATTAAGGAAACAACCATGTCTATGCATCTGTCTACTTTTCCAACTTACACTGACCCTGCAGGAGGTGTGGATATAGATTACAGCTCTCCTGAACAAGCAGCATGAATTTGATGAAAGAAACAGCCATTGATCATATCAATGAAGGCTTCTGTTTTTCTTAAGATCATTGCTGGTCAAATTGTAGAAGTTAGAAGCAGATGGTTAAAGTCAGTGATGTGTTCAAAGTACTCTTAGAATGGATGATTTGTACTCCACAAGGAAAAAAATAATAGGCCAAACAAATAAAAAAAAAAAATAGCCAAAACTCTGGAGGAGTGAAAGAATTACAAGAAAATGAAGCTTCAGACCACTCAAAGAAGTAAGAGGTTTTTGACTCTTCACTTTTCTGATGTAGAAGACAGATGTCTGCCAACAGTTAGAAAAGCATAAACAGAAAGAAAAGACAGCATACTTTAAAACAGGTGCATTGTGACTAATACCCTAGAAACATATGCATGAAAAATAATCATGCAACAACACAGGGTAGATTTACAAAATGATCAGAGGAAACTGTCCTTGCTCTATGGCTCATTTTCAAAAAGTCAGCAGACCGTATTTGATAAAATGTTTATAAAGATAAGAGATAAAAATATAAGTATATGTTTTATTAATAATTTTGGTATTAAAGATGTGAATATTTCTGAACTTTATTAGTATTAACTGTTAAAATACATCGTGCAAAGAGATCTCACTAATTGAAAGCACTATGAAAGTCAGTTTCCTATATTAGTCCATCTCTTCAAAAGAAAAAATAACAGGAAGAGATGACTGAAGGACATATTTTTGACATTTTTATAATTTGATATCAACTTCATTACAGTATAACTTTCATTTAAAAGTTGAACCTATTTTAAGCAAACAGTGTGATGATTCTGACAATTGTAACCACCATCACAATAAACTGTAGAATAATCCTATTATTCTAGAAATTTCCTTTGCTCCCTTTCCAGTTCATCCTACCCACCTCTGCTTCTAGTCAGTCAATCATGCATATGCTTTTCCCATCATTATAGATTTGATTGGTCATTTCTAGATTGTCTTATAAGTAGAATGATACAATATATAGTTTTTGTGGCTAGCTTTTTCGCTTCACATCATGTTTTTGAAATCTACCCACGTTGTTGCACATAGCAGTAGTTTTCTCCTTTTTATTGTTGGGCAATATCCTATTATGTGGATATTACCACAGTTTGTTTATTCATTCGCCAGCTTATGGACATGGCTGTTTAAAATTTTTGACTATTACGAATAAAGTAGTTATGAATGTTCACATGCCAAATTTTATGTAGACATACATTTTCACTTCTTTTTGGTAAATACCTAAAAGTGGAATTTCTAGATCATTTGATAAGTGTATGGTAAACATTATAAAAAGTTCCCAAACAGTTTTCCAAAGTGAATATATCATTTTATGCTCCTATTAGAAATATATAAAAGTTCCAAGTCAGTACTTTTTATTGCTAATGTTTTCCATTATCAGCCATTCTAGCAGGTGAGTAACGATACTCATTCTGGTCTGGATTTGCATTTCCCTGATGATTAATGATGTTGAGTGTCTTTTATGTGTTTACTGTCCATTTGTATATCTGCTTTTTTGAAGCAACTGTACGAATTTTTCGTTCTACATTATTTGGTTGATTTTATTCTTACTGTTGAGTTGTGGCTACAAGCCCCTTGTCAAATATATATATTGCAGATATTTTCTCCCAGCCTGTGGCTTTCTTTTTCTATTTCTTAATGAAATATTTCAAAAAGCAAAAATATTTAGTTTGAGTGAAGTTCAATTTATCAATTTTTAATGATTAATGCTTTATGTGTATTAACAAATCTCTGCTTATTCCAAGGTTGAGAGGATTTTCTCCTATATTTTCTTTTAGCAGTTTCATTATTTTCTACTGTTATATTTAGGTCTATGATTTCAAGTAAATTTACACCTGTGGAATAAGAGTTAATGTTCTGTTTTAGTCTGTTTCAACATCATTTGCTTGAAGGTTTGCTTCTTACCTATCAAATGCGTTGGCATTTTTGGATGTAACTCAAAGCTTCTTATATATGTGATATAATTCTGGACTCTCTAGTCTCTTCCACTGATTTATATGTGTAGCCCTGCGTTAATGTCATACTACCATAATAACAGTTTCTTTGTGATAATGCCATACATGTTTAACCTCTGTTTCAGTGATCTGAAACAGTAATTGAGAGGTATGTAGGGACGTATTTAGAAACATTATATTTAGCTCAACTTCAAGATGGCTGATGAGAGGCATCTGGTACTCGCCTCTTCCACAAAGAAGAACCAAAATAGCAAGCAGATAATCACACTTCAAATATATCATCTAAGAGAGAACGTTGGAATTCTACAGAGAAGTGACAGCAAACACCTAAAGCAAGGAAGGCAAGGGAAACAAAGCAGTCTGCTCCACTGGGATGGGCTGGGAGTTGGGAGAGGGTCCCCAGCATGGGAAAAGGGTTCATGAGTGACCCCAGCAGTCCACATTACAAGGCTATCATGACCAAAACAGCATGGCATTGGTATAAAAACAGACACTTAAATCAATAGAGCAGAACAAAAAGCACAGAAATAAAGCCATGTATTTACATTCAACTGATTTTGACAAAGGTCCCAAGAACATACACTGGAGAAAGGAAATCCTCTTCAATAAATGGTTCTGGGAAAACTGGCTACCCATATGCAGAAGAATAAAACTGGACCCCCATCATTCATTATGCACAAAATCAACTCAAGACATATTAAAGAGTTAAATGTAAGACCTGAAACTATAAAATTGCTAGAAGAAAAGATAGGGAAAACACTTAAGGAAATTGGTCTATGCAAAGATTTTATGGTTAAGTCCTTAAAAGCACAGGCAACAAATACAAAAATAGATGAATGGGACTACATTAAACTAAAAAGCTTCTTTAGTTAAAGGAAACAATTAATAGAATGAAGGGACAACTTGTTGAATGGGAGAAAATATTTGTAAACTATTCATCCAACAAGAGACTAATATCCAGAATATACAAGGAACTCAAACAATTCAAGAGTAAAATATAACCCCATTAAAAAGTGGGCCAAGGGCATGAATAGACATTTGTCAAAAAAAGACATACGGATGAGTAATAGGCATATGAAAAAATGATCACAACATCACTAATTATTAGGGAAATGGCAATCAAAACCACAATGAGATATCACCTTACCATTGTTAGAATGGCTACTTTAAAAAAGACAAAAAATAACAGGTGCTAGTAAGGATGTGGAGAACAGAAAACTCATACACGCTCTTAGTGGGAATGGAAATTAGTACAGCCACTGTGAAAAACAGTATGGAGATTTCACAAAGAAACTAAAAATAAAACTATCATACACTTCAGCATCCCACTACTGAGTATTTATTCAAAGAAAAATAGTATATCAAAGAGATACCTGGACTCCCATCTTTATCGTAGCACTATTCATGATAGCAAAGATGTACAACCAGCTTAACTGTCCATCAATGGATGAATGGATACAGCAAAGGTGGCATACGTATACAATGGAATACTATTTGGACATAAAAAATGAAATCATGTTATTTACAGCAACAGGAATGGAACCGCAGGTCATTATGTTAAGTGAGATAAGCCAGACACAGAAAGACAAATTTCAAGTTCTCACTCATATGCGGGAGTTAAACTGTGTGATCTTATGGAGGTCCAGAGAAGAATGATAGTTACCGGAGACTGTGAAGGATGTGGGGTGATGGGATAAGGAGACATTGGTTAATGTGTACAAATATACAGCTGGATAGAAGGAATAAGTTCTAATGTTCATAACAGAGTAAGGTGAGTATAGTTAGCAACAATGTATTGTATATTTCAGAATAACTAGAAGAGAACACTTGAAATATTCCCAACACATAGAAATGATTAATGCTCAAGGGATGGACACCCCAAATACCCTGCCTGAATTATTACACAGTATATGCATGTAACACAATATCACATGTACCTCATAAATAGGCACAAATGTTTGTATCAATAAAAAAGAAATGTTTTGTTTAACATAAAGAGACAACTTTAGAGTGTTTGGGTGTTTCTGGGCTACTAAAATAAGCTATTTGCACACAGTAATAGCACTTCTAGTGATGCACTATTAGCATATGGAGGATTAAAATAGATGTACAGATCCATAGAGAGAGAGAGAGCATATAAAAACAATCAGCTACAACTTATGCATTTAGCATAACCCAAAGAATACAATAAACATCAAGTTGTCTATAATTAGAAAAATAAATATCAAAATTCAGAATACCCAGCTCTAGAATGAACCTATGCTTGTAGGGAGAGTCAAGTGGGCACTGTGTAGAAAAGAGGAAAGAACCTGGAGCATAGAGATGACAGAACATGGAGATAAATCATTCCTAATAGCATATCACCTTTCGTGGGGAGATTTGAAATGTGCCAGAGTTGTGCTTTGAGAGCAGTAGCTATCAGGAATTCAAAATGAAGAGAAATAAAGTATAAATTACAAAATGCCCAGAGCAGAAGGGATTTAAATGAAAATATAGTAAGGTACATAAAGAAAAAGTCAAAAGAATAAAATTAATTTTTGAAAGTGGAAAGAATTACATTGAAAGAAATACATGATAACCAAAGAAGATAATATGCATACATATAAGGGTCCATGAAGAACAAAGAGAAATCAGTGGAATATAATTAAAATGTAAAACTATTATTAAAGAAAACTTTCTGGAAATAAAAGACCTAAATCTACATATTCTAAGGGTCTACTGTATACCCAAGATAGGTGATGTATTCTAATAAATCTAATAGACTTCAGAGATTGAGAAAACAATCTTCAGGGCATCAGGACAAAGGTATCATTCAGAAAGTGAAGAAAACATGGACTTATTGGCAATCACACACAAAGCAAGAAGACAGTAGACTGGTATTTTAAACAGTCTCTATGAGTGAGAACCTACAAATATTATATTCAACTAAGCTATTGTTATTTACAAAGGAAAGTCAATCTAGTTGACCACTGGCTTGACAACTACATACGAAGCAATACAACACCAGAGCAACTTGTACTCCCATTTTTATCTCAGCACTACTCACAATAGCAACCCAGATGCCCAACAATAGTGGACTGGATAAAGAAAATGTACCTATACACCATGGACTACTACACAGCCATAACAAGAACGAAACCTGGTACATATGCACCATGAAACACTGCACAATGATAAAAAGACATAAATCATGTCCTTTGCGGCAACATGGAAGCAACTGGAGACCATTATCCTAAGTGAATCAATGCCAAAACAGGAAACCAAATACTGCATATTCTCACTTATAA
The DNA here is from genome assembly GCF_000951035.1 of Colobus angolensis palliatus. Classification (NCBI taxonomy): domain Eukaryota; kingdom Metazoa; phylum Chordata; class Mammalia; order Primates; family Cercopithecidae; genus Colobus; species Colobus angolensis. Next base: position 8,976,261 of record NW_012123154.1, on the reverse strand, counting down.
ATGAGAGCTTAACTGCAAACACGTGAACATAAAGATGGCAGCAATAGACACTGGGGACTCGTAAGGGGAGTCCTTAAAAAGGAGAGAATGAAAACCAACAAATTAAATCACCAACTCAAAAAGCTAAAATGTTAAGCAAGGAATTGAAGAGAAAACATAAGAAAAAAATAATAAAGATTAAAATAAAATTCACTGAGTTAGAAAATAGAAAAATAGTTGAACCAAAATTAACAAAATAGATCATCAGATAACTTAAGAATAAAGGGAGAAAAGGACAAATACATAAAATTTAAAATGATGATTTTAAATTCAAAATAAAATGTATCATTTCCTAAGAGAATAAAATTGAACCAAATCTATCACAAAAGGTCTAGAAAGATTAGATGGATTTATTTCCATAGAAGAAATAGATAAAAGAATCACAAAAGATACCAATTTTAGGAAATTCTTAAGTGAATTTTCCCAAAACTCTAAAGGACAAATAATTCCCATATTACATATATGGTTCCAGAATTTATAATGAAAACTTCTATTCTTCTTATGGAGCAAGTATAACGTTGATAACTAATTCTAAGAAAGATAGCACCTAAAAGAAAAAATAAAAACCTTCAGATCTATATCACTTGTTAATGTTGATGAAAAAATTCTGAATCAAATACAAGCAATAAAGTAATAAATTGTATCACTTATTCTAGGAATAAGAATGATTCAACATTTGACATTCATTAAAATAACACATTAATAGATACAATGAGACAATTATTATTATTTCCATATGTATAAAAAGGACTTTTATAAAATTTAATGCTGCTATAAAACACTGAGTAAAATAGAATGATAGATATATATTTATTACAATAAATTTTATGCACTTCAGTCCCAAAGTCATCATTTTTTAAAATATCTTTTTCATTAGTTGAGTCTAATCATTACAAAAGTAGAAGTAATTTTTGTTGTTGTTTTTGTTTTTGAGATAGAGTCTCACTCTGTCACCCAGGCTGGAGTGCAGTGGCGCCATCTCGGCTCACTGCAACCTCTGCCTCCCAGGTTTAAGTGAGTCACCTGCCTCAGCCTCCCAAGTACCTGGGATTACAGGCGCATGCCACCACGCCTGGCTAATTTTTTTCTATTTTCTCTAGAGACAGGGTTTCACTGTGTTAGCCAGGATGGTCTCCATCTCCTGACCTCGTGATCTTCCCATCTCGGCCAAGTAGAAGTAAAATTCTTATTGCTGAAGAAAAATAATATACTTGAAAACTAGAGAGAGTTGACTATAAATCTAGCTCAATCTAAGGTTGCAGAATATAAAATAACATCAAAACATCAATAGTCTTCATATATTTGAATCATAGACAGCTAGAACAGAGGCCCACAGACGTTTTCTGAAGACAGAGAATAAGTACAGTCATGTGCCACATAATGTCTTAGTCAACAATGGACTGCATATACTACAGTTGTCTCACGAGGTTATGAAAGGGCTGAAAAATTCCTGTTGCCTAGACATCTTAATATTGTAACATCATAGCACAAAGCATTACTTGCATGTTTGTGATGATGCTGGTTTAAATAAATCTACCAAGCTGGCAGTTGTATGAAAGTCTAGCACAGACAATTCTATATAGTACATAATACTTGATAATGATAATAAATGACTATGTTACTCATTTATGTATTTACTATACTTTTTATGGTTATTTTAAAGGATACTCCTTTTACTTATTAAAACAAAACATTAACTATAAAACAGCCCCAGGCAGGTCCTTCAGAGGGTATCCAGAAGAAGCATTTGTTATCATAGTAGATGACAGCTCCATGTGTGTTACTTCCCTTGAAGACCTTCCAGTGGGACAGGATGTGGAGGTGGAAGACGGTGATAATGATGATACTGACCCTGTATTGTCTTAGGCTAATGTGTACCTTCAGCTTTTAATAAAAGACTTTAAAAAGTAAACAAATTAAAAATAAACTTAAAAATATAAAAAAAGCTTATAGAGTAGGGAAAATATTTTTACAGCTTTACAATGTCTTTGTGTTTTAAGTGTTATTACAAAAGAGTCAAAAAGTTTCAAATTTTTGAAAGTTTAAAAAGTAATCTGTACAACAAGGCCCTGTGACACCAGTTTTCCTGTATAACAAACCTGCACATGTACACAAGAACTTAAAATAAAAGTTAAAAAATATATATGTTACTGTAGGCTAAGGTAATTCATTATTGAAGAAAGCAAAATATTTTAAAATAAATTGAATGTAGCCTAAATGTACAGTGTTTATAAAGTCTACACTACTGTACGGTAAAGTCCTAGGCCTTCACATTCACTCACTACTCAATCACTGACTCATTCACAGCAACTTCTTGTCCTGAGAGCTCCATTCATGGTAAATACCCTATATAGGTATACCACTTTTAAAATCTTTTATAGCATATTTTAATCTATCATTTCTTTGTTCAGATATGCTTAAATACACAAATACCATCGTGTTATAATTGCCTACACTATTCAATACAGTAACATGCTGCATAGGTTTGTAGCCTATAAGTGATAGGTTATACCATCTAGCCTAGGTGTGTAGTAGGCTATACAATCTAGGTTTGTGTAAGTACACCCAAGGATGTTTACACAATGACGAAATGACTTAACAATGAATTTCCCAGAGCATATCCCTGTTGTTAAGCAACACATGACTGTGTTTTAGGCTCTGCGGGGAGAGAGGTGAAATCAGGGATTTTTATAAGTACATATAAAATAAGACAGAAAATGAATTTCCGCAAAAATTGTATTGATAAAGTCCAAAATATAATAATTGAGTAATTTTTTTGTATCTAAGTGGCACATAGGTTGCACACAGTTTCTTCAATTAGAAAAATGGAATTATATTTCTCGGGGACAGCATCTCACTTCATTAGTATTACTGATTTTTATGAAGAAAAATGTTTATGTTGAAAATGTTCAGGTAGTTTCCAGAAATCACCTGCATGTGAATAATACAAATATTTTGCATTTTCAAAGCTTCGAATTTTTTTGCAAGTAAATCTTTTTCTGCTCCACACATATTTTTAACATGATTGGTTGTAACAGAACTTTAAAGATTTCGCTTCAGGCTGTACTGAATTAGAGTTTTCTCAAATATTTGAGAAATATTTGAGAAATTAGAGTTTTCTCAAATACATGCAGACTTCATGGAAGCTAATTTTTCAGTCACCCAAACTCAACACTGACTTCTTGAATAAACAACAGCTGGTCCTTTGTCATCTTATTACATGGGTAAATTGCTGTAACTACCACCACACAGTCAAGATTACAGAGCTATTCAGTCATCACAAAGATCTCCCATGTGCTAACCCTTAAGTCACACCACCATCACTACCACCATCTCTGACCCCTGACAACCACTAATCTCTTTCCCATCTTTATAATTTCATAATTTAAAAAACATTATATAAATGAAGTCATATAGCCTGTGACCTTTTGCAATTTGTTTCCATGCTCATAATGCCTTTGAGATAATCAAAGTTGTTGAGTATATCAATAGTTATTTTTTAGTTTTTAACATTGATGATTCATATGGATATACCACAGTTTACTTAATTATTGAGAGACCTCTTGGTTATTTTCAGTTTTTGGCTATTACAAATAAAGCTGCTATGAACAATTGGGTACTGGTTTTTGTGTGGACCTAAATTTTTATTTTTCTGTGATAAATGCTGAGGAATTCATTTGTTGAATCAATCAGTAAGGGTATGTTTGGGTTTTTAAGAAACTGCCAAAATATTTTCTAGAGTGAGTGCCTTTACATCATATTGTAAACCCACCAGCAATGTATGAGAGACTGAGTTTCTCCACATTCTTACCAGCATGTGGTGGTGTTACTATTTTTATTTTAGCTCTTCTTGTAGGTATATAATGATATCTCATTGAGGTCTTAATTTGCACTTCCCTGGTGACTAATAAGGTTGAACATCTTTTCATGTGCTTGCCATCTATATATTCTCTTCGGTGAAATGTCTCCTTATATTTTTTGTCCATGTTTAAGTTGAATTATTTGCTTTTTACTGTTGAGTTTTGGCTTGTCTTTTTTTTCAGATATGTGGTATTTGAATATTTTCTTCCAGGATATAAATTGATTTTTAATTCTCTTCATAAAGTCTTTTATAGAAAAGTTTTTATTTTGATGAAGTCCAATTCATCAATTTTATTTTTCTATGGAACACACTTTTGGTGTTATATCTAAGAATTCTTTACCAATCTCTCATTGAAAACCCCAAAGATTTTCTCCAATTTTGTTACCTAAAAATGGTATACTTCTGTTTTATATTTAAATATATAATCTCTTTTGCTTAATATTTATATAAAGTGTGAAATTTATGTCAAGATTTAATATTTTATTATGGATATCTAATTATTCAACACCATGATTTGAAAAAATTATTCTCTGTTAACTTGCCTTTACATCATTGTCAAACATCAGTTGGCCATTGCTGTGTGGGACTATTCTAGGATTTTTACTCTGTTCTAATAATATACATGTATGCATGTATACACCCACATATGTATATATAGAGAGAGGGTATGTGTACAAATTCAATTTCATTAATAGTTATTGGGCTTTTTAAATTATCTGTTTCTTATTCGGTAAGTTATAGTAGTTTGTACTTGTCAAATGGATGTATAAAGTTGTTCGGAGTATCCACTTTTCCTTTAGCTGTGCCATGAGACACTGGGTCTTTTGTGAATCTTGTGTTTTGGCAGCTCCCTCTGACACAACTCCAGTGGGAGGAGGAGAACTACCTCATTTCACCAAATGCAGTTGGATGCCCAGGGCTTCCACTAGGCCTCTATTGACAGTCGGAGGGATGGGCTCCTTGTTACCACAGGTAGAGGTGGAAATTCAGGCTCCCCACATGGCAGCCACTTAGACTGGGGGGGAGTGGTCCTCATTGTCTCTGAGGGGTTGTGAAAGCCCTGAATTTCCACTGGCCCTCCTATAAACCACTGTCTCAGAGAGGGGTGAATTCCAGTGTCCCTTTGTGATTGGCACCTACCCTATGAGTGCAGGGGGTCCTCATTACCACCCATCAGGAAGAAAGATCCTGTTTCCCCACCCAGTCTCTGATAGTCATGGCCAGGGGTTGGGGTCACCCCTTTCAGCCTGGAGAGTATGGACAGATGTCCAGGTTCTCCACTCCACCTTTGCTGGTGGGGCTGAAGGTTGACCTCATATTTGTCGGTGGTGTTTGGCTGCAGTAGAGTGGTTATTATCTGAAAGCTCTCTTGTTAGGAGGCCCCTTGGCTGGCCCTTTGGCTAGAGTAAGCAGAAACTTTACTTGGGGCTTTTATTGTCTGTGTTCATTGGCATTATTAGGTTTCTGGATTCTCCAGTCCCAAGTATGGGATATATGGGGCAGAAAGAAAAGTCAGGGCACTCATTGCAATGTCATTGCTTGGGCCCTAAACTCCCTATCCAATCTGCCTTCTTCTCTCCACTTTTCAGAGTCTTCTTATGTTTTATGTATGTATTATCTAGGGCATTTAGCTGTACTTATTGGGAAGAATATGGACAATATGTTTACTCCATCTGTTGCCCTCCATGTCTTCAACTCCTCAAGCAACTGTTATCACTGAAAGGCTAATAGTTTTAATCAAGTTTATTTTCTCAAGACACATTCCTTCATCTGCTGCAATCAAACATAATTTAATTAACTCAACTTTAGTAGACAGTTTCCCTTGCTTGGTTAACAAATGAACTGCTCAGAAGCTTACATTGACTTAAACTTCATTTCAATTTTTTAAATTTTTCTGAATAAATTTTGCTATGATATTTCATTTTTAAATTTCTAGGTTTTTTATGAAATTCCTTTTTCTATGAGTGGGAGTATTATAGTGTGCTTTGCCAAATAATGTTGATGGTTATTATATTATTTTAGTGCAGCAACCATATCACTACATAATAAACACAATGCTTTGAAATCTAATTTGATAACAAAATAATCCATACTCCACTCTGCCTTAAAAGAACAACATTCAAAACCAACTTTTTTCTTGCTCTGACATTGTCAGTATGCACTAGTAATAAAAAAATTATTAAATGTCATGGTACAATAGTAGGCATGCTAGTTCAGGATGTTAGTTATAACTGGATCATTATGATTTGTAGTATGCCAAGCAGCAATGGAAAGTAATGAGTGTGGCATAGAATATTTGTTGCATGTACAGACAGTCTCCAATTTACAATGGTTCAACTTAACAATTTTTTGACTTTATGATAATATGAAAGTGATATACTTTCAGTAGAAAACATGTTGAGTAACCATACAACCATTGTTTTTCACTTTCAGTACAGTATTCAATAAATTACGTGAAATGTTCAATACTATAAAATAAGGGATTTTTTAGATGATTTTGTTCAACTGTAGACAAATATGCATTTTGGGCATGTTTAAGGGAGTCTAGGCTAAGTTGTGATGTCTGGTAGATTAAGGGTATTAAATGCATTTTCAATTTATAATATTTTCAATTTATGATGGGATTATCAGGATGAAATCCATCATAAGTTCAAGAGCATCAGTATTCAGCCTTGCTATTGCAATGAAAAAGGAGGCATAGGATATATAATCAAATGAGCATGGTTTTGTTGAAATAAAACTTTGTATTACAAACACTGGAATCTGCAGGAAATCAAATACAGAAGAGTACATAGCATATGATTTCATGTATATAAAATTCATGAATAGGCAAAAGGAATACATAGGGATAAAAATTACAACAGTGGTTTCCTCTAGAGCAGTGTAGAAGAAAGAAGATTGACTAGAAATGTGCATGAAAGAACTTTCTTGGGGTAATAGAAATGTTCTACAGTTGACTCTTGAACAACACAAGAGTTAAGGACACCAACTCTTCCGAGCAGTCAAAAATCTATGTATAACTTTTGACTCTCCAAAAATTTAACTACTAACAGCCTGCTGTTACTAAGAACATTAAAAATTAATTAATACACATTTTGTATATGTATTCTAAGCTGTATTAGTACAATAAGCAAACTAAAGGAATGAAATGTTATTAAGAAAATTATAAGGAAGAGAAAGTATACTTAACACTCATTTAGTGGAAATAGATCATCATAAAGGTCTTCATGCTTGTCACTATTGAGTAGGATGAGCAGGAGGAAGATGAGGAGTTGGTCTCGCTGTCTCGGGGTGGCAGAGGTGAAAGAGGTGGAGGAGGTGACAAAGGGGTTGTAGGAGAGGCAGGTACACTGATACAATTTTATGAGATACATTGTAATTTCTGTCTGATTTTTTTTTTTTTTTTGCTTTTGTATTTCTCTAAAAACCTTTCTGTATGGTACCAATTCTTCCACTATTTGCTTCACTTTCATGCCTCTATCATAGAAGGATTCATGTTGCAAAAGAAGTCAAAAACAGCCTTGAATAATGGGAAACTGTCTGTCAGATTTTCTAACATAAATTTGCTCACTGGTACTGCTTCTTCTACATCTTCTTCCTCATCATCTGGCAATGGTTTGAAGCACTTATTTCCATAAAATTTTCTTCTGGTGTGGTTACTGTTAGCTCTCGAATTTTCTTCACACATTCTGGTGTGATTACTGTTAGCTCTTGAATTTCCCGAAAGTTTATATCTTCAAACCCTTCACTCCTCACTTGTTTGCCATATCCACAATGTCTTTCATAACTCCCTTGATTGGCTCGGTTGTAAATTCTGTGAAGTCACGTACAATATCTGAAGAGTTTTCTCCTGTAAGAACTTATTGTTTGGGCATTGATGCCTTCCATGGTTTCTTCTATAGCAATGATGGCATCTTCAGTGGTGTAATCCTCCCAGACTTTCATGATGTTCTCTCTGTAGAGTTTCTCTTCCAAAACACTGGCAATCCTTCACAGAGTTCTAGGTTTAATGAGCCTTAAAGGTCCTATGACCCCCCTAAGCTAGAAGCTGGATTAGAGATGTTGTGTTTAAGGGTGAATAGACCACTTCTATGCATTCCATTTTGAACTCATGGGGTTCTGGGTGGCCAAGGAAATTGTACAATATGAAAACAACTTTAAAAAGCAGTTTCTTACTGGAAGCCTCTTCCTGATTTCAGGGGCAAAGAATCAATTGAGCCAATCCAGAAAAAGTGTTCTTGTTCAGACCTTCTTTGTTGTACAACCAAAATACTGGTAGCAGGTGTTTATCTTTATCCTGCAAAGTTCAGGGGTTATCAGCTTTAGAGATGTGGGTCGTCCTGATCATAAATCTGACTGGATTGTATAAAACATTAAAGATAGTCTAGTTTTTCCTGCCTTAAATCCTGCTGCTCACTTCTCTCCATTACTAATAAATGTTCTTTGTGGTATTTTTTTTTCCACCTCAGGGCATTTTCATCTGCATTAAAAACCTGTTCAGGCAGATTCTTCCTCCTCAATAATTGTCTCAATGACATCTGGGAACCCATCTGCTTTATTTTGCTTTTCAGTGGCTGCTTCTCCTGTTACCTTGGCATCTTTTAGCCAAACCCCTTTCTAAAATGATCAAGCCATCCTTTGTTGACGTTAAATTCTCCAGATTTAGATTCTTCACCTCCCTTTTGCTTTAATTTGTCATATAAACATAATGACTTCCCTTTTTTCAAAATCACCTGGCCACAACCATGACTAAGGTCCATTCCTCTGCTTCCTCCAAGTTGGAGAAGGAACATAAACACTGAGATTATCTTAGCTGCAGTGGGCAGCCCAGGAGTGCCAAGCCACCATCTACAGCCAGCACTCACTGGGGAAAAGAACCCACACTTTAAGAGCATGGAAAGGGAACACAGCTGCAACTGTGGAGAAAAATAGGGGAACCACACAAACAAGCAGAGTCTACCAACTGACCAATAAGCCTGAGTGCTACCTACTGGATTATACCCCAAAGCTTCAACACCAAAAATACCTCACTAACATATACCCCTCTGAAACCAGAGAAAAGAAGTCCACTTCAAATAAAGATTTTGCACATAGCCTCAGCCAGGTGAAAACATCCAGAAAAGAGTCTATTGACTGTATCTAAAGGAACACCCATACACAGAGATGAGAAAAAACCAATGTAAGAACTCTAGTAACTCAAATGACCTGAGTGTTGTATATTGTCCAAATAACCACACCAGTTTTTCAACAAGAGTTCTTAACCAGTCTGAGCTGGCTGAAATGACAGAAATAGAATTCAGAATATGGATAGGAATGAAGATCATTGAGATTCAGGAGGATGACAAAATGCAATCCAAGAAAACTAAGAATCACAGTAAAGTGATATAGGAAGAGAAGGATAAAATAGCCAGTATAAAAAAGAACCTAACAGGTCTGACAGAGCTTAATAACATAATACAAGAATTCCACAATGTAATCACGAGTCTTGACAGCAGAATACACCAAGATAGGTTTTCAATTTCAGAACATGAAGACTAGTTCTTTGAAATAAGACAGTCAGACAAAAATAAAGAAAAAATAATTTTAAAAATTGAACAAAACCTCTAAGAAGCATGGAATTATGTAAAGAGATTAAATCTGTTAATCATTGGAAATCCCTGAAAGGGAGGAGGAGAAAGCAAACAACCTGTAGATGTGATTCAGGATATTGTCCATGAAAATGTTCTCAACCTTGCTAGAGAGGCCCACAGTCAAATTCAGGAAGTTCGAAAACACATCATCATATTGTGCAAGGTCAAAATGAAACAAAGAATGTTAAAGGAAGCTAGAAAAAAGGGGCAGGTTACCTACAAAGGGAACTCCATCAGACTAACAGCAGATCTCTCAACTGAAATCCTACAAGCCAGAAAAGATTGTGGGCCTATAGTCAACATTCTTAAAGAAAAAAAAAAGTCTCCAAACAAGAATTTCATATGCAGCCAAACTAAGTTTCCTAAGCAAAGGAAAAATAAGATATCTTTCAGGTAAGCAAATGTTGAGGGAGTTTGTTCCCTGAGACTGACCTTACAAAAAGATCTTGAAAGGAGCACTAAATATAGGAAGGAAAGACAACTACCAGCTAATACAAAAATGCACTTAAACACACAGACTGGTATCACCATAAAGCAACCACATAAACAAGGCAACATAATGACCAGCTAATAGCACATTAACAAGATCAAATCCAAACATATCAATATTAACCTAGAATGTAAGTGGGTTAAATGCCCCACTTAAAAGGCACGGAGTGGCAAAATGGATTGAAAAAAGCAACACCCAATAGTATGCTGTTTGCAAGAGACTCATCTCACATGTATTGATGGCTGTAGGCTCAAAATAAATGGATGGAGGAAAATCTACCAAGCAAATGGAAAACAGAAGAAAACGAAAGCTTGCAGTCATAATTTCTGACAAAACAGTCCTCAAACAAACAAGGACCAAAAAACACAAAGAAGGTAATGGTAAAGGGTTCAATTCAACAAGAAGATCTAACTACCTTAAATATATATGAACCCAACACAGGAGCATTCTGATTAATAAAGCAAGTTCTTAGAGACCTAGAAGGAGACATAGACTCTCAAGCAGTAGTAGTGGGAGAACTCAACAGTCCACAGATACTATTAGACACATCTTTGAGGGAGAAAATTAACAGATATTCAGGAACTGAACCCTGCATTGGAATGGGTCTTATAGACCTTTACAGAACTCTCCACTCAAAAACAACAGAATATACATTCTTCTCATTGTCACATACTCTGAAATTGACCACACAATTGGACATTAAACAATCCTCAGCAAACACAAAAGAACTAAAATTATAACAAGCACACTCTTCAACCACAGGTTAATAAAAATGGAAGTCACAACTAAGAGAATCACTCAAAACCATGCAATTTCCTGGAAATTAAACAACATGCTCCTGAATGAATTTTGGGCAAAAAATAAAATTAATACAGGCATCAAGAAGTTCTTTGAATTAATAAGAACAAAGATACAATGTACCAGAATCTCTGGGACACAGGTAAGGCAGTGTTAAGAGGAAAATTTATAGCACTAAATACCCACATCAAAAAGTTAGAAATACCTCAAATTAACCACATAATATCACAACCAAAAGAATTGGAGAATCAAGAACTAATCAACCTCAAATGTAACAGAAGACAAGAAATAACAAAAATCAGAGCTGAACTGAAGGAAGCTGTGACACAAAAATCCATTCCAAAGATCAACAAATCCAGGAGTTGTTTTTTGAAAAAATTAATGAGATAGATAGACTGCTTGCTAGACTAATAAAGAAGAAAAGAGAGAAGATTGAAATAAACACAATTTGAAATAATAAAGTGAATATTACCACTGACCCCACAGGAAAAAAATTAGAAACTACTATGAACACCTCTATGCACACAAACTAGGAAACTTAGAAGAGATGGATAAATTCCTGGACACAGACACTCTCCTAAGACTGAACGAGGAAGAAATTGAATGCCTGAAAAGACCAATAACAAACTCCAGAATTGAATAAGTATTATAACAAATAGCTTTCCAAACAATAGAAGCCCAGTACTTGATGGATTCACAGCCAAACTATACCAAATGTATCAGGGCAGTAGATACCATTCCTACTGAAACTATTCCAAAAAATTGAGGAAGAGGGCGTCCTCCACAGCCCATTCTATGAGGCTGGCATTATCCTTATACCAAAACCTGGCAGAGACACAACAAAAAAAGAAAACTTCAGGCCCAAATCCTTGATGAATATCAATGCAAAAATCCTGAACAAAATACTTGCAAACTGAATCCAGCAGCACGTCTAAAAGCTTATCCACCACAATCAAGTAGGCTTCATCTCCAGCATGCAAGGTTGGCTTAACATATGGAAAACAATAAATGTGATTCATCACATAAACGTAACTAAAGACAAAATCAACATGATTATCTCAATAGACATAGAAAGGGCTTTTGACAAAATTCAACATTGTTTCATGTTAAAAAGTCTCAATAAATCAGGTATTGAAGGAATATGCTTCCAAATAATAAAAGCCATCTATGACAAACTCACAGCCAACAATATATTGAATGGGCAAAGCTGGAAGCATCCCCTTGAAAACTGGTCCATGACAAGGATGCCCTCTCTCACCACTTCTATTTAACCTAGTGTTGGAAGCCCTAGGCAGAGCAATAAAGCAAGAGAAAGAAATAAAGTGCATTTAAATAGGAAACAAGGAAGTCAAACTATCTGTGTTTGCAGATGACATGATTCTGTATCTAGAAAATACCATAGTCTCAACACAAAAGCTCCTTCAGCTGATAAACAAACTTTCAGGATACAAACTCAATCTACAGCAATTACTAACATACCTATACACAAACAACAGCCAAGCTGAGAGTCAAATCAGAATGGCAATCCCATTCACAATTGCCACAAAAAGAATAACATACCTAGGAATACAGCTAATCAGGGAGGTGAAAAATCTCTACAATGAGAATTACAATATACTGCTCAAAGAAATCAGAGAAGACACAAATGGCCAAAAAATCCCATGCATATGGATAGGAAGAATCAATATCATGCAAATGGGCATACTGCCCAAAGCAAATTACAGATCCAATGCTATTCCTATCAAACTACCAATGACATTCTTCACAGAACTGGAAAAACTATTTTAAATTCATAAGTAACCAAAAAAGAGCTCAAATAGCCTTGGCAATCTTAAGCAAAAATAATAAATCTGGAGGCATCATGTTACTAGACTTCAAACTATACTACAAGGCTATGGTAACCAAAACAGCATGGTACTCATATAAAAACAGGCACATACACCAATGGAACAGAATAGAGAATCCGGAAATAAGGCCACATGCCTGTGACCCACTGCTCTTCAACAAACCTGACAAAAACAAGCAACAGGAAAAAGACTACCAATTCAATAAATGATGCTCAGATGACTGGCTAGCCATATGCAGAGGATTGATTCTGGAACCCTTCCTCACACCATATACAAAAATCAACTTGAATGAATTAAAGATTTAAATGTAAAACTCCAAACCATAAAAACCCTGGAAGACAATCTAGGCAGTACCATCCCAGACATAGGAATGGGCAAAAAATTTCGTAACAAAGACACAAAAAGGGATCACAACAAAAGCAAAAATTGACAAGTGGAATCTGATTAAACTTTAGAGCTTCTGCACAGCAAAAGAAACTATAAGCAGACTAAACAGACAACATACAGAATGAGAAAAAAAGTTTGCAAACTATGCATCTGACAAAGGTCTAATATCCAGCACCTATTAGAAACTTAAAAAAAATTTACAAGAGAAAACCAAACAACCCCATTAAAAAGCAGGCAAAGAACATGAACAGACGCTATTAAAAAGAAGACATATATGCAGACAACAAGCAGATGAAAAAAAAAAGCTCAATATCACTGATCATTAGAGAAAAGCAAATTAAAAGCATGATGAGCTACCATCTCACACCAGTCACAATGGCTATTATTAAAAAGTCCAAAAATAATAGATGATGGCAAGATTGCAGAGAAAAGGAAACACTTATACACTATTGGTGGGAGTGTAAATTGGTTCAACCATGGTGGAAAGCAATGGGTTGATTCCTCAAAGAGTTAAAAGCAGAACTATCATCCACCCTGGCATCCCATTACTGGTTGTGTACCCACAGGAATATACATCATTCTACCACAAAGACACGTGCACGTGAATATTTACTACAGCATTATTTACAACAGCAAAGACATGGAATCAACCTAAATGTCCATCAGTGACAGATTGGATAAAGAAAATGTGGTACATATACACTATGGAATACTATACAGCCAATAAAAAGAACAAGATAATGTCTTTTGAAGGAACATGGATGGAACTGGAGACTGTCATCCTTAGCAAACTAACAGAGGAACAGAAAAAAACAAACAACACCACATGTTCTCACTTATAAGTGGGAGCTAAATGATGAGAACTTATGAACACAAAGAAAGAAATAACAGACACTGGGATCTGCTTGAGGGGAGAGGTTGGGAGGAAGGAGAGGAGCAGAAAAGAGAACTATTGGGTACTGGGCTTAATAATTATGTTATGAAATAATGTTCCTCAAACTCCCATGACACAAGTTTACCTATGTTAAAAACCTTCACATATATCCCCAAACCCAAAATAAAAGTAAAAATAAAAAAGTATTTTGCAAAAAGTGCAAAGTTTTTTTGCTTGTTAGTGGAGCTACAGTGATGGCTTCATGAATGTCCTTTTTTTGTTTTACCATGGTCTTTATGCTGGGTTCATTTATCTGGAAATGATGGGCAACTGCAGTTGCAGACCTCAATCTGTGGTACTTATCAGGCAATTCAAATTTTTCTTCCAGTCTCATGACTTTGCTTTTTAGGAGCACTTCTAGTATCACTAGTGGCTCTTCATATGGGTCCCATGGTGTTATTCAAGGTTTACAATATTGCACAAGCATGATGAAAAATACACAAGAACCACAAGAGATCACTTTTGACTGTGATATGTAATTTAATGGAGAGACAAACTGCTCCTTTAGCGATGATTAACATAACATGACATTTTAAGTGGATGCTTACAATGCTTGAGCTCAGGTCAATAGCAACAGGAGATGGCTATGGAGTTACTATGGTAGTATGAAGAAAGAGAGAGAAAGAGCAAGAAAATGTATCAAAAAGTCAATAACTGGTGAATCTTGGTAAAGTTTGGCTATTTATATCACTATTCTTGCCATTTTTCTATAGGTTTGAAAATTTTAAAATTACATATAGAGAAGAAAACATTAATGCCAGAATAACATTCCTGGGGAAAAAAACAAAAAACAAAAAAAACACAGAGGTAAGGCAGTAAAGAGTGAAGTAACTCTCTTGAAAACAAATATTTGCTGATCATGGTGAAAGATGTGCAATGGACCCTTGAGAATTGGAATTTACTTACCTACACTTCTGTCATGGTAAGAAATTTATAGGTATAAGAAATTTACCACCAACCCTAGATAAAGTGTAGTCATCTATAAATGTAGTAGCCGTATCAATAATGGCCTAGATATATTTTTTCTTTCTTTTGACTAAAATTATCCAAAACACTAGAGCTTTATAACCAACACAGAGATAGTTTCAAAGTGTGATTAGTCATCAAGGAAAGCTTCGATTTTGCAGAAAGACCACAGTCTTAAAAGTTTTCTATTGCTAAATATTTTAAGAAAAGTATAATTGCTTCTAAAACCAGATTTGTGCCACTTCTTAATCCAATAATGGCTTATATTCTGACTTTGAATTTTAGTAGTACTTTCTTTAGTGTTGTTCAGATAAATGCTCAGCAAACAAATCTATCTCACACGTTCATTTCCAAGAAGAGATCAGATTATCTATACCATTCACTTTGCAACTAATTGTGTAGATTTATTTCTTTCTTGTTACACTGAACTGTCACTTCCTCTCTTGGACCATGACAATATTTTTATGCTGTGTTGGTCCTCCATGTCTACAGTATACTTCTTAAGATCATGGATTCTGACTTATATATTTTTTAATTTCCCAGTAATTTCCATATGATTGACCTTTAAAAAAACTTACAAATTGATTAGCAATTATAACTTCACCTTTATAACTCTGTGAAATATTCGTCAGAACGGTACCAGATAACATGTCCATTTTTACAAAGCTGTCATGCTACAGTTTAATAACTGATTGCTATTAAAATATTTCATTGTCAAAGTTTAAGGTTATAAAAAGGAAACCTGACTTTTTTATGTCATAAAACTATTTTTATTCAAAAAATAACACTCCAGAAAAGGAACATATAGGAATTATGTCTATTAGGAAATAAGATATCCCAGAGTTGCATAGTATATCACATATTCTTTAAAACAGAAACAAAACAGTTAATGAAAAAAAGAAAACCCCTGTAGTAAAACCATACAATGTACTGGCTGGCACCCAGAGTTCTTGGTCTCGTGGCCAAGAAAATCAAGGATTCAGACACACCAAGGGTGAGGTTTAGAGCAGAAATTTAATAGAAGAAAGAAAGAACAGCTCTCTGCTACAGAGAGGGTCCCAGAAAAAGGGTTGCTGTCCCACAGTGAAATGCAAGGGTCTTTAGAGATCAGCTAGTGGGAAGCAGTATCTAATCTACATAGGGTGCAAAGAAACAGTTAGGACCAGGTGTGTCATCTGTATAGAGTGAGAATCTCTGACAGTCCCCACCCCAACCTTTTATTATGCAGGCAGGTCCTCAGCCTGAGCTACTCCATGTTGCTTATTTCTTTCTTACTGTACATGTGCTAACAATAGGGGAGTGGATCTGCCTGGCCCTAGACATCCCTTTTTATCTGTCCGCTGCAGGCATCCCCCATCAAAAACTTCCAGCTTCCTCACCTATGTTTGCAGGGCGATCCCCCAGGTTGCTCTTTGTTAGAAAAGGAGTGATTTCTTGGGCTGCTTTTTGTTTGAAGAAGAGTTCTGCTGAGGACTCTGCCCTCACTATCTGCTTAAATAATTTATTTCTACCTCCTGTATCAATACTACAATAAAACTCTACTCTCAAAATCTGCATTTAGAATAAAAAATGAAAGCAACTAAAAACAAACTATTGTTATATAAACAATAGTACATATAACAGAAAAAAGTTATCTATTGTTAAAAAATATATAAACTAAAAGGATAGGGGTTGGGGGACCCCTTTACAGACTCCTGAGGGGTCTCTGAGGCCACACAGATGGTAAACTGAACTTTGGAGAAGAATTTCACTCTGTAGTCACATATTCAGCCTTATGACCACACTTGTCTTACACAATTAGCTAGTACTCTGTAGCTGGTTTTACTGGCTGGAAGTGATTTTTTATTAGCCTAGGAGGCATAAACATCAATGGGAAAAATTGCCATGAAAATAAAAATCTCAGAAGCCATTATTTGAATTAAAGGAATAATCTATTAAATATTTATCATAATTTTTAAAAATTCATCTGTCCTCCTCCACTTTTTTCTTTTTCCCCACCCTAATTTGACCAAAAGATCCCAGGGCCACCGCTGTGCTTGGGCCTGTGCATAGAAATAACCAACTAGTTGTCTGCAGTCAATACTGCTAGTTACCTCCGAATGAGACCACTATTCATGATCTATTGACTTCTGGCCTATTGCCCTGCACTGAGATTTCATGGCACTTGATTAACAGTCAAGTTAATCATTTGCCTCCTTTTACCACCAACCCGCCTCAAGTTAAGGATCCTTCTGCCTTTGAGTCATCATTTCTCAGCCAGGATGCTGGAGTATTTGCTGCCCAATCAAGATTGCTATAAGGTGATGTTCTGGAGCCTAATTGCAGGAAGAAGAGAGGACATTTGCTCTAGGCAGACAAAAAAGTTGAGTCTGAAGACACTTTACTAGTAGAGAGGAAGGGTGTACTGGATGAGAAATAAAGTTGATCACCCTCTTGAGCTAAAGTACTCAGGGGGGAACCAAGAGGTGACAGAACTCTTAGATTGCCTGTAGATACTAAATCTTTAGAGCAGACATGGTACCTTGTATACTGGTGCATCCCTACCATAAGATGGGTACTTTGTTGTGAGTCAATATATTTTCCATGAAGGCCAGCATTTTAAGATAGATTGTCTGATGCAAAATGTACATCTAGATGCCTCCATAGAAAAACTATCACTCTTCTAGCAACTTCCTATATGTGTCAGGTTAAATGAAGTCATACTTTAGATGAAAAGTCCATGCTATACCCAACCTCACTGGCCCGCATCTAGGCCCAGGGACGCTGGCTAAGAGCACAGCCCAGGACAGTGGGTAGCAAGAGGAGCTAGAGAATGTTCTGGGCGGAAGTCATGGGGACTTCATACAGAAAGTACATTCCCCATGTTGGTGACAGGACCAAGTGCCTGCATGGCATGGATTGTGATGTGAAGAGCGGGGTCTGAGTCAGACTATGCACAGGCTCTACCACTTGGTGGTTGGAACTCTGGGCAAATTTCTTAATTTCTCAAGCCTCAGCTTCCTTGTTTTGAAAATGCACATTAGGCTCTGTTGGCATGTTCCCTGAAGCACTCACACAGATATCCACGAAGAGTGCTTAGCACAGTGCCTAGCATGTGGTAGATGTCCTGGAAGTGCTAATCACTATGATTAAGGTACTATTTTGGTTAAGGAGACTGCAATCAAGAGCAACTAAAGGAAAGGCATAACTACGAAGGTAGCAACATGGACTATAGTGGAGGCATGGGAATATCTGAGTGGGGGAATGTGTTGAAGTCATTGTTTAGAAATATAGGAGCAAATGACATGCTGGGTATAGAATAGTCTACAAGGCTGAGCGTTTCCTCCTTCTAGGTTGATAACTGGCATGATAGTCAGTGCCATATGGAGAACTTAATAAATATAAAGCCCTGAACAAGTTATATTCTACCATTCAATCTAAAGAAAAGACTATGATGTTCAGTCATCTGAAACCATACCACATAACTATGTCTAGCAGTACTATTTCTCCATCATGTGGAAGAATCCATTTCCAATCTAATGAAGTGCAGCAAGTTCTAGAACATGTATACAAAGAGTATTTGTAAGAGAGTAATTCAATAATTAAGAATAAATTTGCATTTAAAATTATTTCAATAAGTGATTTATTTCACAGAGTAAGTGGGAAACAAATCCATTCTACTTTAAGACACTAGTATTGTTATCATTTTTTAAAAAACTGCATTTGGTCTAAATAGTAAAGTTAATAGGATAATTCATTCTCTTCTTGAGGATGGATCAGTTGTAAATGAAGGTCACTAAAGAACACTACATTTAAAAATTATTCCATTTTAGAATCTTACTATAAAAACACATATTCACATGATCTTTAGATTTTAGTGATTTTTACCTTTCTCCCACTCCTTGCCCTGCTGTGTTTCAAAATAATATGGGATTTTTAATAAAATAAACAGTACTTGCTTTTTTTATTTGTTTATTTTAAATTTTCAATTAGAAAATATGTATGTATTAATTCTGGATGCTCCTGGAAGTTTGAAGTTAATAAATTGTTTATGTCTTTTTATTATCATGAGCTTTGGAACTTTTAACTACTGGTAACATCAGAGAAGTTTAATAATCCCATAGTTTTATTACCTTATAGATAGAATTTGGTTTCATTTGTAATTGTTTATAATTTCATCCTAGCTGTTTAATATTAAGAGAATACATTTATTATTCTGAACTAGGTATATAATAGTATATTTAAAAGGAATGGATAAAGAATTTAGTAAACATGTACTAATGCTGTTCCACAATGCTCCCTCTGCCATCAAATTTTTGTTAAATTTTTAAATTAAGTTTAAGAATACAAATGCATATCATGTCAGTATCCTAAAGATTTTAAATTTTTCTTTACACATTTTCTGGTACTTTTTATAAATTATGATTTGGGGCTAGAGTACATTTTTAATAACATATTCAGTCAGTACTTCATACACAAATGAGTGGAAACCACTTATTCTGAGAACAATTGATAGCATATCTCTCGGTAATAGTCATAAAAACTGGTTAAGAAGGGAGCTCCAACCTGAGAAGTAGGGATGATATGCACTGGAGAGAGGTCCTAAATAGATTTGACTCCAAGGATATTTAGGGGATTTAAATAAAACTGACAAAAAAGATAGAGGAATACTTGAGGATGTAGTCTTGACCAAAGAGGAAGACTAATAAAATTTCAGTAATCAAGAAGGTTTTCTGGGTATTTGCAAAATGTGCACCATGAAAAATGGTGAACCATTTCTTATGATGTTTCATAAATAACAGTTTTTCAATAAACCTCTGAAGCTAATTTTTATTTTCTTAGCACATTTATGTGGGTGGAATTCTTCCAAAACAGTGTTGTAAACATAAATGTTATAAATTGCTTCATAATTTCCCAATTACACCTATCATGTTTCATTAGTACATTTTATTACTTTGAGCAGAGATCATAGATTGCTGATACGGCTGCATATTGAAGAGTTCAGGCTCCAATAATCATTTTATTCTGTAGGAATGAAATTAAGACAGAATTCAGATGTCATGCTTTAAGTGTCAAACAGTTATTTCCATAATATCAATCAACATGAATCAAGGTCTTCTAATGTCATTAATATGGTCTGTTATACCTCAGGAGAATACTGAAAGCAAGAAATGAGGAACATATTTTTGCTTCACATGTTTACTTTTTGCTTACATAAGAACAATAGCATGTGTTGATGGATAGACTATATCATTTTAGTTTTGGAGTTAAACACTTTCAGGCTACTACGATATTCCTTAAAATAAATAAGTTTAAGCCAACAAATGAGGCATAATGATCATAATTCACTGGCTGCAGAACTTAATAATAGTGGAAAATAATGTTTATTGAGTGTCTGTTAAGTATTAGAGTAACACTGTCTAACAGAAATACAGTTCACCCTTGAACAAAACAAAGATTAGGAGAGCTGACCACTGCACAATCAGAAATCTACATATAACTTTTGACTCCCCAAAAACTTAACTTTTGACTCCCCAAAAACTTAACTACTACTAAATTATTGTGGAATAGAAGTCTTATGCCTTTCCAATAACACAAACAGTCAATTAACACATATTTTGTATGTTTTATATTTCATATATTATATTCTTCCAATAAAGTAAGCTAGAGAAAACAAAATTTTATTAAGACAATCATAAGGAAAATAAAATACATTTACTATTCATTAAGTGGAAGACTTTATCCTTGCTGTCTTCACACTGAGTGAGCTGAGGAGGAGAAAGAGGAGTCTAAGGGGTAGCAGAAGCAGAAGAAAATTCATGTGTAAGTGGTCCCACGCAGCTCAAATCCATGTTGTTTAAGGGTCAACTGTATAATGTTTGCCATAATGCAAGCTACATATATAATTTTAAATTTTCTAGAAGCCACCTTATAAGAAAGTAAATAGAAAAAAAGGGACTAAAAAGGTGAGCTTACTATATCCAAGATATTACTGTTTCCATATGTAATCAACATTAACAATTATTAATGAGATATCTTGTATTCTACTTTTTGTTTTGAGTCTTCTGTATCCATTGTACATTTTATACTTACAGGTCATTTCCATTTATACTAACTCCCTTTGAAATACTCTCTTGGCGCATGCGACTAGGGCACACTGCATTGAACAATGGCGTGTTAGACACTTGGCTAGTAAGTCCTTTACAAGACTTACTTCATTTGGGTTCTCATAACTACCGGATGGAGTAGGTATCACAATTACTCTGAATTACTGATGAAAAACTGGGAGTTGGATAATTTTTTAAGCTCCATAACTTCTAAGTCACAGAATCAGTCGATAACCCCAGGGAGTTTGACTTCAAAATCTTCATCACTAGGCTAACATCAAAGTGCATGACTAGGTGCCAGTTATGTTAGGAAAATTGATAAATATGTTATGGAAGATCAGAGACAAGAGAAATCCAGGGACCAGTTACAAGAATTTGTCAAAGAGGCATAACTGGCTATTATCTTTGTATAAGGATTTCAGCCAGGGGCAAGATGAGTCCATGTGGGCTCAGTCCTAATGCTGACAGTTCAATTTAAAATAAGCCAACTGCATGTACCCCAGAATGCTAGAACTTCTCCCTAGATTACATACCGTGATTGGGTCTGATCTTCCTGACATTTACGGGATGCAGAGAACAAAAAAAAAGACTAAATTTGAGACTCTGCAGTTTTGGAATCAAATCCCAGCTCTCTCACTTCTTGGCTGTACAGCCTGAGGCAAGTCGTATATCCTTTCTGAGACTTCAGTTTATTCAGCTTTAAAAGGGGCTTTCAAAATACACTTTTCATAGGATGGTAGTGTGAATTAAAATATGTAAAAACTATAATATACTCCGTACAATATAGTAGATGTTAAGCACTGTCTTATTATTTTGGGGGTAAATAGTGCTTTAAGCTGACAAACTTGATGGTACTGAATTTGAACCCAGGCATTGCTTCCAAAGTCTGTAAGCTAAAGCTTACGCTATCCTATCTCTTCAGGCAAACATATTTTCATGTAATACACATAATTCACGTCATACATATTCAAATACATGTATCATATATGTATTTGTATCTGTGTGCATATAAACACATATGAAGTTTGATTCTTGTCTAAATATCTGTGAGGGAATCAAAGAATTACCCCCAAAAAGGTTATTTACATTTACCTTTCATTCTTGGACCTTTCATGAAGTCTGTTAAAAGCTTTGTGCTTCAGGTTTATTTCAACGTGACCTCTACCCAATAAACTACAGAAGTGAGCAATATATTTATTTTGCTTATTTCATATCAACATTAATATATGCTTATTATAGAAAACATAATTGATCAGAATTATACATAGTAAAACATAAAAGTTGCAACTTCAGTTTCAGCCTTGACATGGAAATAACTTGAAAGCCATCACTCTTGTACTTAAAAGAAAAACTGGGACGAACCACAAATCAGTAGCTTTTCTTGTGGTTATTGGAGAACTGAGGTAGCCATGCAAACAACCATCTTGAAACCTAGAAAAAGAGAAGGATCCAGACAGTCCACATGAGATTTGCTGGCCTAGAACAGAAGCCACTGGAACCAGAAACTGGTAGGAACCTGTGAATGGTAGTTTTTGCTGGAGGCTGAGTGTGTACTAACTGGAAAACAAGAAATTCTGGAGGTTGCAATCTTAGGGAAACTTTATTCTTTCATGGGCTTTCCCTCATTGAATCTTACCAAATTCTCACAGTAAAGACCTGAGAAATATCCCCCTCTTGTAGGTCTGATAGAGGGAGAGGAAGTATAGCCATCATAAAACATGCCCAGACATCTCCATAGCAAAAGCCTACCCTCCAGGGTGAAGAACTTTGCAAGAACCTTATGCCTATTGGAAGAAGGCCATACTTCCAGTCTGTTGCCCTCTAGACTTCCTATCTCATCTAAGAGGGAAAACAAAGCACTCAACCAACTCCAGGGCTTCCAGGAAAGAGATTGGTAATTCCTCATCCAGAGAAGCATGCAGACAGTCAAGAGAATAGAACAGGAAAAACATGTGTGAAGTTAACCACCTTAAGACACAGGTCCACTGAAAGACTGAGGTTTAATTGGAAGATATCAGAACATTTCCCGTCCCTTGTACCTTATGGCCACACCAACAGTTTCAGTATGTTATCAGTGAATTGGTTACAGTTCCAAGAGTCACAGAACATAGACTGTCTCAGGAGTGCTTAGAGAAGGCTGAGGAGGTGAGACAGAATGAGCACACTAAAGGAATTTGAAGTATCTGGCACCTGCAGCTATAACAAACGTTAAACATGGCTCAACTCCTAGTAGCAGAGATACACACTTTAAAGCCTGATTTATCTTAGTTCCTATTATTCAATTCAACTTGTCCAGCTTTCAACAAGAAATTACAAGACATCCAAAGGCAAAAGACAGCATATTATGTGTGTATGTTTCTGTGTGTGTGTGCATGTGTGTGTGTGTGTGCAGTCTGAATGTTGCTGACAAAGCTGGTTCTCAAAAAAAAGGGGTCTTTCCCTCTTCAGTGCCACGAAGCCAATATGCAAAACCACAAGTGAACATCAAGCAGTGCAGACACTATTAGATGGCCATGGAATTAAGAAGCAGGGATTTGGCTCACAAATCAACTTCTCAGCCCATGAAGGCCAGGTAGGAAAATATATAGGGCATCTTTAATAAAGAGGTTAAGCATTAAAAGTAAGGGGAGGAATATTCATGATTTTTCAGGGAATAAGTGGAGAACTTACAGGAACTGGAATTGCCACTTTCCTTTTTGTCCTTTCATGGTTTCTTCTATTTGATGTCATGGTAATTGTCAACTATCATGGCACTGGTGTGAGTGACACTTAGCATGAAAACTAGATTATGATGAAGCTGGAGGTTCCACAGAAATCAAGTGAGCCCTCGTGGATCCCCCCAGTCTTAGCTAGTCTGGTAACAAGGGGAACTTTTGACCTAAGGCATTCTGCTTCCTAAAAATAACCAGAGTAGAGGTGGGGTAGAAATTTGCCTTGGTCACATACTTATTGCACTAGATAATATGAAGAGACTAAGTAACCCTCAGAACCACATTCAGATAGGATATGCCACAAATGTGGGAAGTAACAGTTAAGGAATCTAAAATACCTATGATTAACACATTAAGGGATCTAATGGAAAAAGTAGACAAAAGCCAGAACAGATGAGTAATGTAAGCAGAGAGGTAGACTCAAAGAAGAATTAAATGAAATGCAAGAAATAAAAAACTCTGCAATAGAAATGAATGTCTTTAATAAGTAGATTTGACATAGTCGAAGAAAGACTCATGGAGCCTGAAGATAAATCAATAAAAACATTTTGTTTATATGTGATATAATTGTTTATATATGAATTTATCAACAAAAAGAGTCAACAAAAAACCTTCTAGAACTTACAGGCAATTATAACAAGGTTGCAGGACACAAGACTAATATTAAAAAGTCAAGTATTTTCTTGTATACCGTATTAAATCATATACATATAAAATTGTCTTGCAAGTCAGATAATAGCCCAGCTACAGTATAATACGGCACCAGGCAAAGTCCTGAGGCCTCCATTCCAGCTTTTAGCTCCCAGATGACATTTCTAGACATACCCTGGCCAGAAGGCAACCTGCTTCTTTAAAGGAAAGGGCCCTGTCATGGAAGAATTTTCCACCTGCTGCCTAAAGAGTCCTGGTGGTATTGGTCTCAGGGATGCTTGTGTCACCCCTCTCACACCTCCAAGTAACTCAGCAAACAGAGAGAAGGACACTGTTCTTTTGCAGGAATGTAAAAGAAGAGAACAAGAGTCTCTGCCTGATATTCCAGAGAATTCTCCCAGACCTTATGCAAGACCACCAAAGCAGTAAACCTATGAGTCTGCAACAGCCACAGCACTACTGGGATGGAGATTGCCCCTAAAGCAGACATGGCTGCAGTAACCAAAGACATAGATTACAGCACTGAAATCCTTTCAAATACCTGGAAAAACTCCCAGAAAGGACAGGTACAAACAAGCCGACTGTGAAGACTACAATAAATATCTAATTCTTCATGCCCAGACACAGTCGAACATCCACAGGCATCAAGACCATCTAGGAAAACATGACCTCACTAAACAATCTAAATAAGCAGCCAGTGACCAATCCCAGAGAGAAAGGGAATGTGACCTTTCAGACAAATAATCCAAAATAGGTGTTTTGAGGAAGCTCAGTGAAATCTAAGAAAACATCAGAATTCTATCAGACTAATTTCACAAAAAGATTCAAATAATTAATAAGAATCAAGCAGACATTTTGGAGCTGAAAAATGCAATTGGCATACTTAAGAGTGCTGAAAAAGTATTTGATTAAACCTAACATTTGTTCATGATTTAAAAAAAAAAACCCTCAAAGAAGTAGACATAGAAGGAGTGTATCTCAACACAATAAAAGCTATATACCATAGACTCACTACTAGTATCATACTAAATAGGGAAAAATTGAAAGCTTTTCCTCTATGATCTGGAACAAAACAATGATGCCTTCTTTCACCACTTTTATTCAACATTTTACTGGAAGTTTTAGCTAGAGTAATCAGTCAAGAGAAAGAAATAAAGGACATCCAAATTAGAAAGAAAAAAGTCAAATTATCTCTGTTTGTAGGTGATATGATCTTATATTTTTAAAAACCCTAAAGACTTGACCAAAAATGTATTGAAATTGATAAACAAATTTAGTTGGATATACAAATTCAGAAGGATATAAAAGCAACACACAAAAATTAGTAGCATTTCTATATGCCAGTAGTGAACAATCTGCAAAAGTAATTTTTAAAAAGTAATCCCATTTACAATAGCTACAAATAAAATAAAATAAAATACCTAGAAATTAAGCTGATCAAATAAGTGAAAGATCTTTACAATGAAAACTATAAAACATTGATGAAAGAAATTGAAGAGGACATAAAAATTGAAAATATATTCCATGTTCGTGGTTTGGAAAAATCAATATCGTTAAAATGTCCTTACTACCCAAAACAATATTCAATGCAATTCCTATCAACATACCAATAACATGGTTCACAGAAATAGAAAAAACAATCCTAAAATTTATACTGAACCACAAATGACCCAAAATAGCCAAAGCTAGCCAAAAAAGAATAGTTCTTATTTGTTATTCTCAGCAAAAAGAATTAAACTGGAGGAATCACATTACCTGACTTTGAATTATACTGCAGAGCTATAGTAACCAAAATGCATGGCACTGGCATAAAAATAGACACATGAACCAACAGAACAGAATGGAGAATCCAGAAATAAATCCACACATCTACATTGAAGTCATTTTTGAGACAGCTGTCAAGAATTTACATTGGGGAAAGGAGAGTCTCTTCAATGAATGGTGCTGGGAAAGTTCAATATCCATATGAAGAAGAGTGAAACTAGATCCCTATCTCTCACTATATACAAAAATTAAATCAACATGGGTAAAAATTTATATATATGACCTCAAAGTAAGAAACTACTACAAGAACACATTGTCTAGGGCAAAATTTTGAATAGACATTTCTCAAAATAAGGTATACAAATGACAGACGTGAAAAAACGCTCAATATTACTGATCATCAGAGAAATGCAAATCAAAACTATAATTAGATATCCTCTTACCCAGTTAAAATGACTTTTATCCAAAAGATAGACAATAATAAATGCTGACAAGGATGTGAAGAAAAGGGAACACTTGTACACTGTTGATGGGAATGTAAATTAGCACAACCACTATGGAGAAAAGTTTGGCGGTTCCTTAAAAAGCTAAAAATAGAACTACCAAATGATTCAGCAATCTCACTTCTAGGTATTCACTGAAAAGAAAGAAAGTCAGTATATTGAAGAGATATCTGCACTCCTATGTTTATTGCAGCACTATTTACAATAGTCACGATCTGGAAACAACCGAAGTGTCCATCAACAGATGAATGAATAAAGAAAATGTGATACATAAGGAGTACTATACAGCTACATAAAAAATGAGATCCTGTCATTTGCAATAAAGGATAGAACTGGAGATCATTATATTAAATAAAATAAGCCAGGCACAGAAAGACAAACTTCACATGTTCTCTTTTTATTTGTAGGTGCTAAAAATAATAAACCAATTGAACTCACAGAGATCGATAGTAGAATGAGGGTTACCAGAACTTAGGAAGAGTAGTCATGTAAGGTCAGAGAAGTAGGATGGTTAATGTGTACAGAAATATAGTTAAATGAAATGAATGAAAACTAGTATTTGATAGCACAACGGGGTGACTGTGGTCAACAATAATTTATTGTACATTTTAGAATAACTAAAAGAGTATAGTTGTATTGTTTAAAACACAAAGAAAGAATAAATGTTTGAGGTTTTGGATGCCCCATTTCCCCTGACACAATGATTACGCATTATATGCCTGTATCAAAATATCTCATGTACCTGATAAATGTATACAACTTCAAGGTACCCACAAAAATTAATGATTAAAAATAAATAAATAATAATTTTTTAAAAAAATCTAATATTTAGCACATAAATCTAACAAAAGGTGCACAAGATCTATATGGGAAAATACAAAACTTTGATAAAAGAAATCAAATTATATCTATGTAAATAGAAATATGTTTCATGTTTGTGGACTGGAAAACTTGATATTTGTATGGTTTTTAAGTTCCAGCAACTACATTTCTGGGTATTTACCCAAATGATTGAAAACTTATATCCACAGAAAAAACCTGCACATGAATGTTTATAGCCACTATATTTATGGTCACCAAAACCTGGAAACAACTAAGATGTTTTTCAGTAGGCATATGGAAAAAAAACCTGTAATACATGCACACAATGGAAAATTGTTAAACAATAAAACTAATGAACTATAAGCAAGTAGAAAACATGATGAACCACAAACGAATATTGCTAAGTGAAAGAACCTACTATGAAAAGGCCATATATTGTATGATTCCAATTCTATTACATTCTGGGTATGGCAAAGCTATATAGATGGTAAGCAGATCAATGGTTGCCAGAAGTTCAGGATGGTAATTAATAGATGAAGCACAATAAATGGTTTTCTAAGGCAGGAAACTATTCTTAATATACAGCAAAAGTAGGTACAGGACACAATGGGTTTCTCAAAACCCATAGAACCTTGTGGCACAAAGAGTGAACTTTAATGTACACAAATGTTAAAACATCATTTAAGAGGTTGAGGATCACAGGAATGAATGCAGAATATGACATAACAATGAAACTATATTACTAATGTGTGAAGAAACTTCACTAAAGGTAGTGAGGGGGAAAAGGTACTGACCTAAGTAACTTTGCAAGTGAGTACAGGCTGTATATAGGCAAAAGGCACCGCGTGTAAGTCTCGTGGCCTAGTTGATTGACTTTTCTTACCATGGTTTACAGGTTATCAATTCTGAAACAACTATATATGCATACTGAAACTGAATATTTAAGCTAATGGATGGTGGCTGATAGGAACCAGAGATCTCCCTGATGCAGTGGGGGTTTACAGATAGCAGAGAGATGGAGCTAGAATATGATAATGTATTAGAGTTGGAGATACAAGTATGAATTCATGTTTAGCTTAATGTAGAGACATGGCTACATGCTTATAGACATGTGTATATACATGGGTTATTACACATATATACATTCTTGTTGTCTCATCTGAGAAGGCCTAGAAAGAATAGTTCCCCAAAGGAACACACCTGGCACCCAGACCTTGGTTTCCAATCCATTTGTCAATAAAGGGAATCAGGGATCCTTAAAGAAATCGCTGATTCTAGGACTAAGGAAGAAAATACACAAGACGAGCCTGGAGCATTTTGAAGGGTCAGAAAGTAAGGAAGTGCTCAACATACACACACACACACACACACACACACACACACACACACATCCATGGAGTATGTCAAAAGGACGCATGATTCAACTGAAAGCACTCCCATGGCCAAAGCTGGAAAAATTTGTGCAACTAATAAAGTAGTGTGCTTTGATTCTAGCTCAAAACGTAAAATAAACATACATGAGTCCATGATGATATAAATAAATAAATGGAGAGAATGGACTAATCTCCCATACAAAAGAATTTCTAATAATTTATGTAAATACTCCACCCTCAAGGGGGTGGAGCATAACTCCCCATTCCTTGAGTGTGGTCTGTACATAGCGACTTTATTCCGAAAAGTACACTATAAAAAGTGAGGGGTTGGGAGAAGAGAAGAAGGTATAACCTTAGAGTAGAAAACCTGCACACACTACCTCAGCCAGGTGATTAAGGTCAACGTCAACACTGTTAAGTTGTATAGATAGTACGTATCCTTGATATGATGTGATGAGAATGACACTTCACTTCTGTGATCTTTGCCCCAAAAATGGATAACCCCAATCTAAAAATGAGAAAAAAATCAGACAAATTCCAATTGATAAACATTCCACAAATACCTGACCAGGACTCCCCAGAATCGTCAAGATCATCAATACGAGGAAAGCCTGATAATTTGTCACAGCCAGAAGGAGCCCAAGGAGACATGGCAACTAAATATAATATTGTATCCTGGATGGGATCCTGGAACTGAAAAAGAACATTAAATAAAAATTATGAAAATCTTAATAACTATGGACTTTAACAAAAATATATAAATATTGGTCCTTTTAATTGTGACAAATCCACCATATTAAAGTATGATGTTAACAATAGTAGAAACCAGAAGTGAGGTCTCTGTCTTAACTGCACAATTTTTCTTTAAATTTAAAACTATCCCAAAATTAAAAGTTTAATTAGGAAAAAGTGAAGGTCTCCCTCCCACACCTTGCAGGTAGCTATTGTTATCTTTCCTCTCACACATAATTCAATTTTTGTTTTCATGCATCTTGTCAAATATTATATATAGAATATACTGAACAAAATATTACAGGTTGAGCATTCCTAATCTCAAAATTCAAAATGCTTCAAAATCCACATTTAAAAAAATTTCTTTTACAGACAGTCTCACTATATTTCCCAGGTTGGACTCAAACTCCTGAGATCAAGCGACCCTCCCACCTTGGCCTCCTGAGTAGCTGGGACTACAGGTGCACACCACTATGCCTGGTTCCCCATAACTCTTTGAGTGCCGTTATGACACCACATGCAGAAAATCCCAGACCTGATCTCAGGTGATGAAATCACAGTCAAAACATAGTGAGAACTTTGTTGCATGCACAAAATTATTTAAACTTTTGCATAAACTACTTTCAGCGTATGGGCATAAGGTGTATATGAAACATAAATGACTTTCCTGTTTAGATTTGGGTCCCATCCCCAAAATATCTCATGAAATATATACAAATATTCCAACATTTTTAAAAAAATGAAATCCAAAACATTTCTGTTTCCAAGCATTTCAGATAAGGAATACTCAATCTGCATCTTCAAAACAAGTAGACTTTTAAATACATACATATATATATATGCAGTATATATATATATATGTATACACTGGTGATATTGAAATTATTATATTATCTTCAATTTTGAATTCTGAATAATTTTTAAAATTTGCATTTGCTAATTACTTTTTCATGTGTAACCTTATCATATTTGTGAAATGGGCACAACAGACTTTTACATCCATCTCAAAGGTACAAGTCAGTAAATGGGCTAAGAGATCCAGCATCTTGCTCAAGAGATTGTGAATGATATGACAGCACTGTCACTTGTATTTGTTTTGGCTCCTAATAGGACACCTTAATTCCTGTTGGCTCTCCTCGGACTCTCCACTTATAGTATTTAAAAATACCATGCTATAATAAGCAAATAAATAGGACACCTTAATTCCTATTGGCTCTCCTCAGACCCTCCACTTCCATGCTATAATAAGCAAATAAAATATTCAACTATATGAAGATCAAAGAGGTAGTATCTTGTTAAAGGAACTTTGTCAATAGACTATTAGCTTAAAATAGAAGTATGCAAGTGCAAGAATGTCTGACTAGATCTAGCCACTGGAAACTGACAAAGCTATCTGTTTAGTCATGCATGCCTGCAGCAACTTTTCCCTTTGGAAAAGTTCAACAGGCTAAAAATCAAGACAAATGCTTTTTAAGAAATCAAAGATAGGTTAAGAAAACCTAAAAGGGCCAAAGTCACCAAATGTGGGGAGACTATAAAACTCAACCTAAGGTTACAATTGGCAGCTACTAGCTCTACTTTCACTAGGGTATAGAGAAGTACGGGAGACATTTGTCTTTTGTGGCTTTGTGTGTATATTGTGTTTGCTCATCATTGTTTCTGTCAAAAGTTATAGAGACAAAGACTGGTTTTCATTCCAGAATATCTTAAATTGTGCCAAATGAGTACAGCTGTCAAAGGATACAATAAAGACAAGCAATAATAAATAAACTATTATATTTCTGGGTAGTAGAAGTGGTTCCAGCTGTTGGTCTAATTCTATCTATGCAGAAAACTGCTTTCAGCAAACTCATTTTAAATTGCTTGACTAGCTTGAATGATTGAGATCTCATTTGAGAGCATACACAATGTGGTTCATAACAATTAGGTCAGAGTATGACAAAGTAAATGGGAAGATAGATAATTTCTTTAAAGAATTTACATTGAAATGAAGAAAAAAAGAATGTTTATCAAAATTTGATTGAATATTAACAAAAACTAGAAATTCACAGGTACTAAATTTGACTTGAAATATTTAGTCAAAGCAATTTATTTTTATTAAATGTTTGTGGAATATGTGTATAATAAATGGTTAATATTTATTATTTATTTATTATTTTTATCTATTTACAGAAGAAACTCCACGCTTAGGGATCACAATATATCAACAAGATTAATATAAACAATAATGTATTTAATTTCATGAAATCTTGTTGATCCCTTCACATCAATCAGACCAACCTTTATTAAATGTTCGAGTTCTACATCATGCCCTGGAAAAAAACAGATTGGAATTTTGTCAAATCTAGAGAATCACAAAATACAGGTGGGAATTTAGAAGACTTTAAAGCTTCAGGTGACATTAAAGATGGTATAACCCGTTCACTTTGTGTTACAGATAAGGATTGTGGGTGTCAGCATTCTTATATATAAAAAAATGAAATTGAACCACTCAATAGGTAATTATTAAAAAGCTGGTCCTTCAATGCTGCCCTCTTAAATAATTAGTTCCACTCACTTCTGTTACAGTATGCTTCTCTCTGTGAAATGTGCCTCCACAAAAAGCTAGTTTTACCTGTTGAACACGACAGTCAGAATTTCTCAAAGTTTGGTTTGTAGAACAGCGTCAGAGTCAGCCAGGTGTTCATGGGTGTTTGTTAAAATGCAGATGCTGGGGCCAACTCCAGACCTCCTAAATCAGAACCTGGGAAGTTGTACTAAAAAAGCCACAAGGTTATTTTTCTACATTCTTTTTGTTATTTGCATTCAGTGTTTATTTATTGCGTCTTATTATAATGCACCCAGAGGGTTTATAAAAAATATGAAATTCCAAAACTGCACAGAAATACACAAGTACACATGTATGCCCACACAAATGAATGCAGGTTTTAAAATGGTGAAAACTGAACACAATTGTAGTCTAGTTAACAACAATGTACCAATGTCAACTTTCTGGGTTTTTTTAACTTCTTGGTTTTAGTATTTTCTACAGCTATGTAAGACAAAAACTATTGGAGGAAACCAGATAAACAGTACACAAAATCCTTTGTATAAATGTCTAGGCACTCACTGGCAGTTTCTGATTTAGTAAATTAACATTAAATACAGAAATTGTGTGTTTGTATACGTCTATGTATATGCTTGTATGTATATGTGTCTCTCTGTGCTTGTATGTTGGTTTGTGTTTCCGTGTATGTACAATCGAACCTTAAACAACATGGGTTTAAACTGTGCAGGTTCATGTATATATGGATTTTTTCAATACATATATTGGAAAATTCTATAAAGATTTTTGACAATTTGAAGAAACTTACATATGAACCATATAACCTAGAAAAATCAAAAATATTAAGATAAAGTTTAAAATGTCATGAAAGCATAACATATATGAAGATGCAAGTCTATTTTATCATTAACTACCATAAAATGTATGCAAGTCTATTATTAAAAGTTAAGATTTATCAAAACTTTTGCATATACCCACTAAAACTGTACATGGCAATATTTGCAGTCAAGAGAAATGTGAACAAACTTAAAGGTTCAGTTTTAAATCATGATTTCATAAAATTAACTGTAGTACATACTGTGCTATTATAATAATTGCATAGGAACATCCTGATACTGCTGCAGTGAGCTCAAGTGTTGTATCTGTGTAAAATGCCTTATGACACGAATCATCTCCAGGTGAACAGCTCATCACTCCAGTTAAATCGTGTATCATGGTAAAAAGTGATCGCTCACTATCCTTGCATATTTGGCATCATGTTTAGTACAATATCATAAACTTTGAATAATTCAATGGGATCCATCCAAATTGCTGTTAGTGATGCTGAAAATGCTCCCAAGAAGCAAATTAAAGTCATGACATCACAGAAAAAGTTGAATTGTTTGATATATACCATAAACTGAGGTCTACAGCTGCAAAAAATGATTGAAAAATATGAAAAGGAGATTTATGAAGCCATCACTTTGTTGTTATACCATCACACTTAAAAATTTGCACTTTTTGAGAAATGTCTGTTCATATCCTTTGCCCACTTTTTGATGGGGTTGTTTGTTTTTTTCTTGTATATTTGTTTGAGTTCTTTGTAGATTCTGGAT
>NW_012123154.1:8885148-8941212 GCF_000951035.1 Colobus angolensis palliatus | reverse complement strand
AAAATAAAAAATAAATAAATAAATAAATAAATATGCTGCTATAAAAAAAAAATGCACTTTTTGCAAAATACCTTTGTATCTTATCTTGAAAACACAGCTTCATGTGGGTGCAGGATTGCTATAAGAAAGGCATACCTATAGACTCTAAATGATTCAAGTAAAAGCAAAGTTATTACATGACACTTTGAAGCAAATGAAAGGTGAAGGATCTAAGTCTAGAGAATTCAATGCCAGCAAAGGATCGTTTGAGAATTTTAGAAAGTGGTTTAGCTTAAAAGATGTCAAATAACAAGCAAAAAACAGCTACTGCCAAACAAAAGAAAGCAGATGGGTTCCCAGACACCACTAAGAAAATCACTGAGGGGAAATAATCTGCCTAAACAAGTTTTTACTACAGATGAAAGTGCCCTGTTTTAAAAAAAAACAAATGCCACAGAGAACATTTATCAGTAAGGGAGAGAAATGAGCAGCAGGATTTAAGGAAGAAAGGAAGGGATAGGCTAACTCTAGTATTTTGTGCAAAGACACTTAGGCTGATGATCAGGATGACCAACATCTATTATATAAAGCTGCTAACCCATAAGCCTTGTAGGGAAAAGATAAACACCTGCTGCCAGTTTTTGACTGTACAACAAAAAGGTCTGGACAACAAGAATCCTTGTTCTGATTGGTACAATTATTTCTTTTTCTCTGAAATCAGGAAGTAACTTTCCATTAAGGCATAACTTCCTAAAGTTTTGTTCATATTGAACAATGCTGTTAACCAACTAGAACCCCATGTGTTCAACACTGAAGATATAAAAGTTGTCTACTTGCCCCTAAACACTTCTCTAATACAGCCTCTAGATCAGGGGGTCCTATGATTCTTAAGGTTTATTGCACATAATACTC
Source organism: Colobus angolensis palliatus (assembly GCF_000951035.1). Taxonomy (NCBI): domain Eukaryota; kingdom Metazoa; phylum Chordata; class Mammalia; order Primates; family Cercopithecidae; genus Colobus; species Colobus angolensis. Next base: position 8,940,321 of record NW_012123154.1, on the reverse strand, counting down.
TATGGAAGGGATTGTCAATGCTATGGAAGAGAATCTCTACAAGGAGAACATCATGAAAGTCTGGAAGGGTTATACCATTGAAGATGAAGTTGCTTTTACAGGGTTGCCATTGCTGTTTCACAGGTTGTTATAAGCCCATGAAAGTCAGCAAGCCCAAAAACAATAAATTTCTATTAGAGAAAACTGTCCAGATACTGTGACTTCACAGGATTTGCAACACAGCCAATAAAGGAAATCATGAAAGAGATTGTCGATATGGCAAAAAAAAAAAAAAAAAAGGCAGAGGATGAAGTGTTTGAAGATATGGATCTTAGAGAAGTTCAAGAGCTAACAGTCATAACACCAGAGGCAGAAGAGGTGGAGGAATTAACAGATGACTTGATAAAGAAAATAGAGAAGAGTGCTTCTGAATGACTGCCAGACAATGAAGAAGATATAGAAGTAGTGTCAAAAAAACAATGTACTTTAGGCAATCTGGTAGAAGGATTCCCATCATTCAAAACTGCTTTTGACTTCTTTTATAACATGAATCTCTCTGTGATACAGGCACTAAAACTAAAGCAAATGGCAGAATTTGCACCATACACAAACATTTTCAAAAAAAAAAAGCAAAAACATCAGAGAGACATGGCAATGTATTTCCATACAGTTACACGAAGTGGACCCCCCTCTCCTGCTCCCCTTCCACTGCCTCCACCTCTTCTGCCTCTGTGAGCCATGAGACAGCAAAGCCAACCCCTCCTCTTCCTCCTCCTCCTCACCCTACTCAATCTGAAGACCACTAGGATAAAGACCTTTATGATGGTCCCTTTTCATTTAATTAATAGTAAGTATATTTTCTGTACCTTATGATTTTCTTAATAACATTTTCTTTTCTCTAGCTAACTTTATTGTAAAAATACAGTAAATAATACATATGACATACAAAATGTATGTTCATTGACAGTTCATATCATGGGTAAGGCTTCCAGTCAATAGTAGGCTGTAAGTAATTAAGTTTTGGGGGAGTCAAAGGCATACACAGAATTGTAACTGTGCAGTGTAGCAAGTACCCTTTACCTCTGTGTTGTTCAAAGATTGGCTGTGTGTATGTGTGTGTGTGTGTATGTGTATGTATGATTGGGTGTTTTTACAAGAACCCCACTGATTCTTTATATTGCATCATATCTTGGTTTCACTATCCAGCATCTATCAGATCTCTGTTAACCCCTATGAGTATCTTTTCAAGTAAATTTCCCCAATTTTACACTGTGGGAGCTTTGTTTAAAATTCTGTCTGAAATTTAAGTACTTACAGATAAAAAGCATTTGCAACAAAGATTTGTACTCTGTAACTAGGATAGACTTCGAAGTCATTACATGGGTGGATAAATGTATGTAGAAAATGTGGGGAAAGTAGGCTGTCATTTTGCTCAAGGAGAGTGAAAACCAACACAGAATCTTTTAAAGCAAAGAAATTTAAATGAAAACCACACATTCCATTCACCATTGGAATACTTTGATGTAAAATAACATTTGTCCAGGTTCCACATAGGATAACATGAAAATCATAATGTACCCCACACAATTTACTAAAATACAAATATATAATAATAAACTAATACTAGTGCTTGATACTTTCTAGGTGCATTTTTTAATTAGGTGATATTCCAATGAGGTAATAGTAAGAATTTTTTTCACAAGTGGCCAATTAAGATCTAGCATAAGCACAAATTCATAAGATGAGCCTAACACAAAATTAATAGAAAGATTAAAGAAATTGGAATTCTAATGTGAGGATATCGACTCCTGTTGTATTTTTTCTTCATCCCACATTTAACCTAATTTTAATTGCAAATTGTGTTCATAAAGCATAAAATATTTTGGATACACAGATTACTAGGCAGTGATATAAAAAACAACAAAATATAACCACTAAATCTAATCAGTCTCTGCTGCAGAAATTCAGGGGCAATTGACTTCAGCATTTTAACATTCTATAACTTATTGTCTCAAACTGCTATTTAGCTAGTTTAGTAAGAGATATAATTCCCCAAGACCACTGCTACTGCCAGAAGCAGCAATTCCAGCAAAAGGGACAGTCCTGTGACCACCCCCAGAGGAGCAACTGCCACAGCTGCTTTACAGGAAGCAGGAGCCACAAACACATGCAAAGAGTCTAGAAGTACCATATCAGCCCTGAAACCTGTCAGGTGCACCTATTAATAGAATTTTTTTGTTATTTTTATTTGTCTTGAGTAAGAGATTAGACATCTTTTTCCTTGACCTATTTTTGAGTCCAGGGCTTCCAGGGGTATGAAATGAAGGTTGTACTTTCTGTGGGTAATCTCTGCACCCCTAACAAGGGGGTAACCTATCAAAACCTTTCCTTTTCCATAATTCGTTATCTCATACAAAAGATCTATCACTAGTAGTGCTCCTTTGAACTAGCATAACATATAATCTGTACCTCTCATGTGATGTTAAACCATAGATGATAGTTTAAGACATGTATGTATTATCTCTCCTACTCATTAAAAGAAAATCTTTCATCTTTTTCTACCTTACAATGGCTAGAAGATGGGGAATGAATAAATGTTGGTACTATATGTGCACACATAAACCATTTATGTGTACACATAAGCTATTTTGTGATTAACTTCTATATATTATATGCTAATGTGTACTACAACCTTGTTTTTTCTCAAGTATTTTTAGTAACCGTTTTAGTTTTTCAATCCCTACTGTTGTATACAGTAGTCCTCCTTATCCTCAAGGAATACATTCTAAGGCCCCTCTTTGGGATATCTGAAACTGTGACTAGCACAAAACCCTATATATACTGTCATTTTCCTAAACATCCATAATATGATAAACTTTAGTTTATAAATAGGGCACTTTAAGAGACTGACAAAAGTAACTAATAATAAAATATAACAATTATAACAATATGTCAGTGTCGCTACTCTTGTATGGTAGGATCATTATTCAATAAAATAAGGATTACTTGAAGACAAGCACTATGATATCAAGACAGTTGATCTGATAATAGAGATGGCTACTAAATGACTTATGGGAAAGTAGAGTGGACGACACGGATACACTGGGAAAAGGGAGGACTCAGGTTCCCAGTGGGACGAAGAAGGACAATGGGAAATTCCATCACACCCTCATATGGTGCACGATTTAAACTTAAAAAACATTTATTTCTAGAATTCTCTATCTAACATTTTTGTACTATGGTTGACTACAAGTAACTAACATCATGAAAAGGGAAACTGTGCAATAAGGGGGAAATTACTGTATTATATTTATACATGTATATATGTATATATACTTCATATATATGTGTACATGTATATGATATGTATTTTATGTGCAATGTAAACTTTCTATTATTATGGATTTATTCTTTTATGACAAGCTTCTAGTACTCTCTCTAGCACTAGGAGGTAATAAATACATATTTTTAAATTAAATAATTGACAATCACAAGAACCAAAAATCAAAATAAAATAAAAGTTTTTACTTATTCACAATTCAATTAGGTTTGAATTTCGGATATTTTCCAAAAGTGAAGGAAAGGAGTGACATGCTTTTTGTGATCAACTTCTATTTCTTTTTCTTCTGCTTCTCAGATATTCATGCATTCAGGTGGTGACATTTAAAATGCTTCTATATATGAATAATATACCATTATTCTCTTATATCTCATTCCAACCACTTCTCATTTTCAGACATTTAGATGCCTTTCTAGATTCAAAGTAAACACATTTTATCACTGATATAATTTTTCACATAAAACTATATTCAGAAGCAGCTACAGTGCATGGCACTCACAGAAAGGAATGAAAGGGGCGAGTGAATATAGTACCATCAACTGAAATATCCAATTACTCACATTGGGACTGATCAGGAAAACAAATAGACCCATGGAAAACCGAGAAAAGCAAGGCAGGACAAAAGCCCACCCAGGAGTGACATTGACCCAAGGAAACCCCACTCCCAGGCAAGAGAAGCGGTGAGGGAATGTGTGACTCTGGGAAACCACACTTCTCCCATGGATCTTTACAACCCTCAGATCAGGAGATCCCCTCATGAATGCATTTCACCAGGCCCTTGAGTTGGACACACAGCTACATGGAGTCTCAGCAGAGCAACTGCTCAGGCACACACAGAGACCCAGGAGCCTTACATACTCAGGATCTGGGATCCCTAGCAAGGGTTACTGCAACTCAGGGAAGATGGGAGGTCCATACATACTCCCTAGGAAGGGGGCTGAATCCAGGAGGCCAAGGAGTGTCAGTCTGTGGGCCCCACTTCCACAACACCTCACCAGATAAGACTGACTAGTGTGGAATTCCAGCAAGCCACCAGCAACAGGGTAGTGCCTGCCTGAGATAGGATGAAGCCTTTGGAGGAGAGGTGGGCTGCCATCTTTGCTGTTTGGACAAATCAGTCATTCTAGCCTGAGGACTTTGGAGAGTCCAGTCTGGATGAGGAAGGGAACACCAGCAAAGCACAACTGCTTTACCAAAAAGTGGTCAGACTGCTGCTTTAAGTGGGACCCTGATCTGTTCCTCCTCACAGGGCATGACCTCCCAGCCAGGGCCTCCAAGCCACCCCTGCCTGTATTCTATGGACAGAACTCTGATCTCTCCATGGGACAGAGTGTCTTGGGGGAGGGTTGGGCCACCACCTTTGCTGTTTGGGCAATTCAATCATTCCAAAGTGTGGGCTTTGGAGAGTCCATGCTGACTGAGGCAAAGACAGGTTCCCCAGCAGGGCACAGCTGTTTAGTCAAGGAATAGCCAGACTTCTTTTTTGTTAAGATGAAGTCTTGCTCTGTTACCCAGGCTGGAGTACAGTGACACTCTGTGAATTACAAGGCTTTTGAACACCTGTGAGCACAGAAGCATGGCACTAAATGGTAAACAAGGAACAGACAAAGTGCCACCTTTCTCTTCCTTCCTTCCTTCCTGAAGGTCTACTACATGATAGCCAGGCAAGCTCTGCCTCCCAGGTTCACATCATTCTCTTGAATCAGCTTTCCAAGTAGCTGGGACTAGAGGTGCCCGCCACCATGCCCGGATAATTTTTTTGTATTTTAGTAGAGATGGGGTTTCACCATGTGAGGCAGGATGCTCTCAATCTCCTGGCCTCGTGATCCTCCTGCGTCGGCCTTCCTAAGTGCTGGCATCATAGGCATGAGCCACCGTGCCTGGCTGGACAGACTCCTTCTTTAAATGGGACCCAGATTCATTGATCCTTGCTGGGGAAGTCCTCCTAGCTGGGGCCTCTGGCCTCCCCTACTTGTGTTATATGGCTGACAGAGGTCTAATTTCTCCCTGGAAGGGAATGCCAGGGGCACAGGGCAGCCCTCCATCTTTGCAATTAGGGCATCTCAGCTGGTCCAGACTGTAGGCCTTGGAGAGCCCAAACCAATAAGATGCTGAAGGGATTCCTAACAGAGCACAACTGCTCTACCAAAATGCAGCCTGATTGCTTCTTTAAGCAGGGGGATTTCATTTCTTCTGACTAGGTAAGACCTTCCAACTGGGTAAGACTCTCCAGCCATCACAAACAGGTGCATTCAGGCCAGCAACAGTTCAGTAGCCCCATGGCACAGAGCTCCGAGTCAGGGGCAAGCTGCCAACATTGCTGTTTTCCAGCCTTCACTGGAGATGCCTTCAGGTACTGGAGAAACCAAGGTGGCTAGGGTCTGAAGAAGATCCCCAGCAAACTTCAACAGCCCTATAGAAGAGTGGCCAGACTGTTAAAAGAAAAACAAACAAAGAAAACAAATAACAAAAACCCCATCCAAAGGTCATTAATCTCAAAGATCAAAGGTAGATAAGCCCACAAAAATGAGAAAGAATAAGCACGAAAATGCTGAAAACTTAAAAAGCCAGAGTGACCTTTTCCTCCAAATGATCACAACACCTCTCCAGAAAGGGTGCAGATCTGGGTTGAGGCTGAGATGGCTGAAATGACAGAAGTAGGCTTCAGAATATGAGCTAAAGGACCATGTTGTAACCCAATGCAAGGAAGCTAAGAATTATGATAAATCAAATGATAACTTATGATAAATCAATTATGATAAATCATATGAAATAGTCAGTATGGAGATGAGCATAACCAACCTAATAGAGCTGAAAAAACACACTACAAGAATTTCACAAAGCAATCCAAGTATTAAAGGGCAGAAAAGACCAAGTACAGGGTAGAATCTCAGAGCTTGAACACTGTCTTGCTAAAATAAAACAGGCAGAGAAGAATAGAGAAAAAAGAATAAGAAAGAATGAACAAAATCTTTGAAAAATATGGGATTATGTAAAGAGACCCAATCTGTGACTGATTGGGGTACCTGAAAAAGGTGGGGAGAATAGAACCAATTTGGAAAACATATTTCAGCATAATGTCCAGGAGAACTTCCCCACCCTAGCTAGACAGGCCAACATTCAAATTCAGGAAATGTGGAGAACCCTAGTAAGATACTCCACAAGAAGATCATCCCCAAGATACATAATCATCAGACCCCCCAAAGGTCTAAATGAAAGTAAAAAATGTTAACGGCAGCCAGAGAAAAATGCAAAGTCACCTACAAAGGAAAGGCCACAAGACTAACAGCATGTTAGAATGATTTTTAACAATGTTTAAAAAAAGAAATTCCAACCCAGAATATTATATCCAGTGAAACTAAGCTATATAAGAGAAGGAGAAATAAGATCTGCTTCAGACAAGCAAATTCTGAGGAAATTTGCTACCACCAGACCTGCCCTATAAGAGTTCCTGCAGGAAGCATTAGATATGGAAAGAAAAAACCATTAACAGCAACTGCTTAAACACACTGACATACACAGACCAGTGATACTATGAAGCAACCACATTAACAAGTCTGCAAAATAACCAGCTAGCAACATCATGACAGGATCAAATCCACACATAATAACACTAACCTTAAACTAAATGGGCTACATGTCTCAATTAAAAGATACAGAGTGGGAAGCTGGATAAGAGACCAAGATCCATTGTTATGCTGTCTTCAGGAGACCCATGTCACATACAAAGATATACATCGGCACAAAAATAAGGTGATGGAAGAAAATTTATCAAGCAAATGGGAAACAGGAAAGAGCATGCATTGCAATCCTAATTTTTGGTAAAAACAGACTTTAAACCAACAAAGTCAAAAAAGACAAAGAAGGAAATTATATAATGGTAAAGGGTTCAATTCAACAAGAAGAGCTAACTATCCTAAATATATATGCACCCAACACAGGAGCATCCAGATTCATAAAATAAGTTAGTAGAGACTTAGACTCCCACATGAAAATAGGGGAAGACTTTAATACCCCACTGACAATATTAGATAGATCATAGAGATAAGAAATTAACAAAGATATTCAAGAACTGAACATAGCTCTGGATTAAGTGATCTGGAGAGATATCTACAGAATTCTCCACCTAAAAACAGCAGAATATACATTCTTCTCTTCACCATATGGCACTTATTCTGAAAATGATCACATAGTTGGAAGTAAAACACTCATCAGCAAATGCAAAAGAACTGAATTTATAACAAACAGTCTCGGCCGGGCGCGGTGGCTCAAGCCTGTAATCCCAGCACTTTGGGAGGCTGAGACGGGCGGATCACAAGGTCAGGAGATCGAGACCATCCTGGCTAACACAGTGAAACCCCGTCTCTACTAAAAATACAAAAACTAGCCGGGCGAGGTGACGGGCGCCTGTAGTCCCAGCTACTTGGGAGGCTGAGGCAGGAGAATGGCGTAAACCCAGGAGGCGGAGCTTGCAGTGAGCTGAGATCCAGCCACTGCACTCCAGTCCGGGCGACAGAGCGAGACTCTGCCTCAAAAAAAAAAAAAAAAAAAAAAAAACAGTCTCTTGGACCACAGCACAATCAAATTAGAATTCCAGATTAAGAAACTCACTCAAAACCAAACAACTACATGGACATTGAACAACCTAATTCTGAATGACTTTTGGGTAAATAATAAAATTAAGGCAGAAATTAAGTTCTTTGAAACTAATGAGAACAAAGATACAACTTACCAGAATCTCTAGGGTACAGCTAAAGCAGTATTTACAGGAAAATTTATAGTACTAAATACACATATAAAAAAGCTAGAAAGATCTCATGTTAACAACCTAACATCACAACTGAAAGAACTAAAGAACCAAAAGAAAACAAACTACAAAGTTAGCTGAAGACAAAAAATTAACCAAAATCAGAGCTGAATTGAAGGAGACAGAGACCCAAAAACCATTCAAAAAATCAACAAATCCAGGAGCTGGTTTTATGGAAAAATTAATAAAATAGATCACTAGCTAGAATAATAAAAGAAAAGAACTAAAATTCAAATAAACACAATCAGAAATGATATGGGGATATTATGGTTGACCCCGCAGAAATGAAAACAACTATCAAAGAATATTATAAACACTTCTATGAACATATACTAGAAAATACAGAGGAAGTTGGGCACAGTGGCTCACATCTATAATCCTAGGACTTTAGGAGGCAGAGATGGGCAGATCATCTGAGGTCATGAGTTTGTGACCAGTCTGACAAATATGATGAAACCTTATCTCTACTAAAAATACAAAAATTAGCTGGGCATTGTGGCATGTGCCTCTAGTCTAAGCTACTCAGGAGGCTGAGGCAGGAGAATCACTTGAAGCCAGGAGGCAGAGGTTGCAGTGACCCGAGATCATGCCACTGCACTTCAACCTCAGCAATAGAGTGAGACTCCATCTCAAAATAAATAAATAAATAAAAATAAAACAAAGAAATAAAAATAAAGAAAATACAGAAGAAATGGATACATTCCTGGACATATACACCCTCCCAAGACTGAACCAGGAAGTAATTGAATTGCTGAACAAACCAATAATGAGTTCTGAAATTGAGGCAGTAATAGCCTACCAACCTAAAAATGCCCGAGACCAGATAGACTCACAGCTAAATTCTACCACAGGTAAAAAGAATAGCTGGTACCATTTCTACTGAAACTATTCCAAAAAATCAACAAGTGGGAACTACTCTCTAACTCACTTTATGAGGCCAGCATCATCCTGGTACCAGAACCTGGCAGAGACATAACAACAACAATGATAAAAACTCCAGGCCAATATCCTTGAAATACTGGCAAACTGAATCCAGCAGCACATAAAAAGGTTATTCACCACAATCAAGTAGGCCTCATCCCTGGAATACAAGGTAGGTTCAACATATACAAATCAGCAAACGTGATTTATTACATAAACAGAACTAAAGACAAAAACCATATTATTATCTCAATACATGCAGAAAAGGCCTTCAATAAAATTCAACATCTCTTCATGTTAAAAAGTCCCAATAAAATAGGTTTTGAAGAAATATAACACAAAATAATAAGAGCTGTATGTGACAAACTCACAACCCGTATCATACTGAATGGGCAAAAGCTCAAAGTTTTCCCTTTGAAAAGTGGCACAATACAAGAATGCCTCATCTCACCACTCCTATTCAACATAGTATTGGAAGTTCTGGCCAGGACAATCAGGCAACAGAAAGAAACAAAGCATATTTGAATAGAAAGAGAGGAAATCAATCTTTGTTAGTAGATGACATGATTCTGCTATCAGGCAACAGAAAGAAACAAAGCATACTTGAATAGAAAGAGAGGAAGTCGATCTTTGTTAGTAGATGACATGATTCTGTATCTAGAGAATTCCAGTATCTCAGATCAAACGCTTCTGAAGCTGATAAGTAACTTCAGCAAAGTCTCAGGATACAAAATCTATGTACAAAAAATGCTAGCATTTCTCTACACCAACAACAGACAAGCCAAGAGCCAAATCATGAATGAACTCCCATTCACAGTTGCCACAAAAAGAATAAAATACCTAGGAATACAGCTAACAAGGGAAGTGAAGTACCTCTTCAAGCAGAACTACAAACCACTGCTCAAAGTAATTAGAGATGACACAAACACATAGAAAAGCATTTCATGCTCATGGATAGGAAGAGTCAATATTGTGAAAATGGCCATACTGCCCAAAGCAAGTAATAGATTCAGTGCTATTCCCATTAAACTACTATTGACATCCTTCACAGAATTATAAAAAACTATTTTAAAATATAGAATATAGAACAAAAAAAAGAGCCTGAATATCCAAGATAATTCTAAGCAAAAAGACCAAAGGTGGAGGCACCATGCTACCTGACTTCAAACTATACTAAAGGGCTACAGTAACCAAAAGAGCATGGTACTGGCACAAAAACACATATTCCAATGGGAAAGAATAGAGAATACAGAAATAAGATCACACACCTACAACCATTTGATCTTTGACAAACCTGACAAAAAACAAACAGTGGGGAAAGGATTCTCTATTTAATAAATGCTGCCCAGAGAACTGGCTAGCCATATGTAGAAAATTGAAACTGGACACCTTCCTTACACCTTGTACAAAAGTCAACTCAAGATGGATTAAACACTTAAATGTAAAACCCAAAACTATAAAAACCCTGGAAGACAACCTAGGCAATACTATTCAAGGCATAAGTACAGCAAAGATTTCATGATGAAGATGCCAAAAGCAATTGCAACAAAAGCAAAAATTGACAAATGGGATCTAATTAAACTAAGAAACTTCTGCAGAGCAAAAGAAGCAATCACAGAGTAAACAACCTACAGAATGGGGGAAAAAATTGCGATCTACACATCTGACAAAGGTCCAATATCCAGCATCTATAAGGAACTTAAACACATTTACAAGAACATGAACAGACACTTCTCAAATGAAAATACACATGCAAACAAAAAAATATGAGAAAAGCTCTATATTACTAATTATTAGAGAAATACAAATCAAAACCACAATGAGATACCATCTCACACCAGTCAGAATGGCTACTAAAAAGTCTAAAAATAAGAAATGCTGGTAAGGTTGTGGAGAAAAATAGAAGGCTTCTACACTGTTGGTGGGAGTGTAAATTAGTTCAACCATTATGTAAGACAGTGTGGTGATTCCTAAAAGACATAAGACATAAATTTTATTTTACTCAGCAATCCCTTTACTAGGTATATACTCAAAGAAATATAAATTTTTCTGTTATAAAGACACATGCACGTGAATGTTCACTGCAGCACTATTCACAGCAGCAAAGACATGGAATGAACCTGAACACCCATCAATGATAGACTGGATAAAAATAGTGGTACGTATGTATACACCATGGAATACTAGGCAGCCATAAAAATGAATGAGGTCACGTCCTTTGCGGGGATATGATGGAGCTGCATTATCCTTATCAAACTAATGCATAGGAACAGAAAACCAAATAGCACATGTTTTCACTTATAAGTGAAAGCTAAATGAAGAGAACACATGGACACATGGGAGAAAACAACACACGCTGGGGCCTGTCAGAGGGTTAGGGGTGGGAGAAGGGAAAGGATCAGGAAGAATAGCTAGTCTATGCTGGGCTTAATACCTAAGTGATGGCATGATCTGTGCAGCCAAACACCATGGCACAAATTTACCTATGTAACAAACCTGCATATCCTGCACGTGTACCCCGAACTTAAAATAAAAGTTGGAGATTTGAAAAAAAAAAAAAAAAAACAGAAAAAGGAAATGCGGGATAGAAATTAATTAATTTCATTAATTAACAAAAAACCCTATATTCTTAATCATATCAGATTCTATTTACAAATGCTAATAATTTGTCAATGAAAGCAGCTATTTCCTTTGTGCAATACAATCCTCTTTATAATTTCATTACCTTTAGCAGTCATGTTAGCCAATTTCCAACCTTAATCTTGCCAAGAAGGCCTGTTAAAAATATTTTATCTAAATATGAACCCTATTTCAAAATGACTTTTTAGCTAAGATTTCAACGAATGCACATTCCCAGTGACCTGGAAAGGTGACTCAATTGACAGAAAAGTAAATGGCAAGTTTGGTTTCCATTTTAAACTTTAGATTCTGCTGTTCATCTTTTACTTCATTTACTCATTTATTCATACATTACTGAGCTTTTATCATGCACACAACATTCTGCCATGTGTACACTGTAAGATATACAAATGCTAACAAGTAAGACATACTCATTGCCCTTATGGCAATCACAGTTTAGAATGAGAAATAGATACTTACAACCATTTCTAGTATGATAGATACACATCAATTGTTATCTTGTTTACATTGCTCATGTTAGTAAATGGTAAAGCCAAGATTCAAAACCGGGGAAACTGCCTAGAGTCTGCAGGCTTAGACACTTTACTGAGAGTAGTGACGACTTCAACACTTCAGTTTGAAGTCTGGGAAAATGGTGATGTCAGTAAGAGAAACAGAAAACTCATAAAAAAAGAAAATTGTTTATAAATATACAGTTTTTATTGTGGTCAGATAACAAGTTAGTCATGTATTGTAGGCATTTGTAGGACCAAAGAATAGAGAAAGTTATACTTGGAGATGCAATCTCAAAAATAGGAACAAACCCAGTGATATGATTTGCAAAAGATGGCCAAACTATTCTAGTATCACCTAGAAATGTGCATCTTGCTCCATCCAACTCTTATTTTTTTAATGTTGAAAAAAAGCACACAATTGCTATAATGCAATGCCTAAGTTATAAATTAAGAATTAATCTAGATCTTGAGCTCAAGGAAGGAGGTGGAGAAAGATGTCCAAATAGAAGCCTCTACTGATTGTTCTCTGAACAGGAACACCAAATTTGGCACCTAACTACACAAAAAAAGCACTTTTTTAAGAACTAAAAATCAGATGAGTGATCATAATTCCTAGTTTTAATTTAGTATCACTGAAAAAGGCACTGAAGAGGGTAGAAAAGACAGTCTTGAATTGCCTACACCACTCCTCTCCCATCCCCTAGAGGTGACCACATGGCAGGGAGAATCTGTGTGCTTAGGGGAGGAAAAGAGCACCAACTGGGGGGCTTTGCCTTAGCATGCAGTGCTGCTAAAACCAGGCAGAACTCAGCCAGCACCCACAGAGGGAACATTTAGACCAGTCCTAGTCAGAGGGCAGTCACCCATCCCAGCCACCAGAACCTGAGTTTGGGTCAACCTCACCACCATGGACTAAAATGTTCTAGGGTCCTAAATAAACCTGTAGGGAAGTCTAGCCCACAAGGACTGTAACTCCCAGGCAAGTCCTAGTCCTCTGCTTGGCTCAGAGCAAGTGGACTAAGGGGGCATACAACCATTGAGATGCTAGCGAAGGTTGCTAAGGGACTGCTTGTACCACACCTCCCCCAACCCAAGGCAACACAGCTCACAGCTCTGAAAGAGACTGCTTTCTTCCACTTAAGGAGAGGAAAGGGGAGAGTAAAGAGGATTTTTGTCTTGCAACTTGGATATCAGCTCAGCCACAGTAGTATAGGGCACTAGACAGAGCCATGAGACACCCATTTCAGGCCCTAGCTTCTGGAAGACATTTCTGGACACACTCTGAGCCTCAAGGGAACCCACTGACTTGAAAGGAAGAATACAGTCCTGGCAGGACTAAAGAACCTTGGAGCCTGAATAGTCAACATCAGTAACTAGGTAGTACACACCATGGGCCTTGGGTAAGAATCCCAGACATGCTGGCTTCAGATGTAGTACAGCACATTCACAGCTATGGTGGCTATGAAGAGAGGCCCCCTTGTGCTTGAGAAAAGCAGAGGAAAGTGTAAAAGGGACATTACCTTGAGCTTATATACCAGCTCTGCCACAGTGGGAAAGAGCACCATGGGGCTTCTTGAGGTCCCCAATTCCAGGCCTCAGCTCTTGGATGGCGTCTCTGGTCCTAACCTGGGTCAGAGAGGAGCCCACTGCCCTGGCAACATTAACAACAACTGAAGAGACTTGGGCCTTAAGTGATGATTGGCACTACCCTGACAGTATTCCCCATGGGCCTGTGGTGGTATTGGACATGGTGAGGTACTCTTCTGATTGGGAAAGTGAAGGGAAGAGTGAAAAAAATATTGTCTTGCGGCTTGGGTGCCAGATCACCCAAAGTAAAACAGAGCACCAAATAGATTCCTAAGGTTTCTGACACCAAGCTCTGGCTCCCAGACAGGCATCTCTGGACTCATCAAGGGCCCAAGGGGACACACTGCCCTTAAGGGAAGGGCACAAGCCTGGCTGCCTTAACCACCTGGTGAGTGTAGAGCCCTAGGGCCTTAAGCAAACATGGACAGTAGCCAGGTAATGGTTACAGGGAGACTTGGGAAAGGCCCAGTCTTGTGCTGTCTTCAGGGCTGATCCAGTGCAGTTCCAGTGGTGGTAGCCACAGGGATGCTTGTGTCACCTTTCCCCCCGTTTCAGGCAGCTCAGCACAGAGAGAGAGACTCCATTTGTTTGGGAGAAAGTAAGGGAAAAGAACAACTGTCTCTGCACGGTAACCTGGAGAATTCTTTTGGATCTTATCCAAGACCACCAAGGTGACACCTCTATGATTCAGCAAGAACTACAGAATTACTGGGCTTGAGGCATCCGTGCCCCCCCCCCAACCCATGGAGATATGGCTTCTGTAACCAAAAACTTAGATAACAACACTCAAGTCCCTTCAAATACCTAGAAAGACTCACAACAAGGGCAGATACCAACAAGACCAGAGTGTGAAGATTACAATAAATACCCAATTCTTCAATGCCCAGACAACAATGAACATTTACTGGCATCAAGACTGTCCAAGAAAATATAACCTTACCAAACAAACAAAGGCACCAGTGAATAATCCCAGGCAGACAGTGATACGTGACCTTTCAGACAGGGAATTCAAAATAGGTGTTTTGAGGAAATTCAAAGAAATCCAACATAACACAGAGAAGGAATTCAGAATCCTATAAGATAAATTTAACAAAGCAATTTAAATAAGTTTAAAAATCAGGCAGAAATTCTGGAAATGAAAAATGCAACTGACGTACTAAAGAATGCATCAGAGTCTCTTAATAGCAGAATTAAACAATCAGAAGAAAGCATAAGTGATCTTGAATACAGCCTACATGAAAATAGAGAAGACAAAAGGAAAAAGAATAAAGCAAGCTTACAAGATGTACCAGTCATTCAGGAGCATACTGTTTAAATTTTATGTGTTTGTATATTTTCCCAAATTGCGCTTGCTACTGAGTGCAAGTTTTATTCCATTGTAACCAGAGAAGATGCTTGATATGATTTTAGTTTTTTTGAATGTTTATTATTATTATTATTATTTATTATACTTTATGTTCTAGGGTACATGTGCACAACGTGCAGGTTTGTTGCATATGTATACATGTGCCAAGTTGGTGTGCTGCACCCATTAATTCATCATTTACATTAGGTATATCTCCTAATGCTAACCCTCCCCCCTTCCCCCACCCCACAACAGGCCCCGGTGTGTGATGTTTCCCTTCCTATGTCAAAGTAATCTCATTGTTCAATTCCCACCTATGAGTGAGAACATGCAGTGTTTGGTTTTCTGTCCTTGTGATAGTTTGCTCAGAGTGATGGTTTCCAGCTGCGTCCATGTCCCTACAAAGGACACGAACTCATCCTTTTTTATGGCTGCATAGTATTCCATGGTGTATATGTGCCACATTTTCTTAATCCAGTCTGTCATTGATGGACATTTGGTTTGGTTCCAAGTATTTGCTATTGTGAATAGTGCCACAGTAAACATACGTGAGCGTGTGTCTTTATAGCAGCATGATTTATAATCCTTTGGGTATATACACAGTAATGGGATGGCTGAGTCAAATGGTATTTTTAGTTCTAGATCCTTGAGGAATCGCCACACTGTCTTCCACAATGGTTGACTTAGTTTACAGTCCCACCAACAGTGTAAGTGTTCCTATTTATCCACATGCTCTCCAGCACCTGTTGTTTCCTGACTTTTTGATGATTGCCATTCTAACTGGTGTGATATGGTATCTCATTGTGGTTTTGATTTGCATTTCCCTGATGGCGAGTGGTGATGAGCATTTTTTCGTGTGTCTGTTGGCCGCATAAATGTCTTCTTTTGAGAAGTGTCTGTTCACATCCTTTGCCCACTTTTCTAATGGCCATACTGCTCGAGGTAATTTATAGATTCAATGCCATCCCCATTAAGCTACCAATGACTTACTTCACAGAATTAGAAAAAACTAAAGTTCATACAGAACCAAAAAAGAACCCGCATTGCCAAGACAATCCTAAGTCAAAACAACAAAGCTGGAGGCATCACGCTACCTGACTTCAAACTATACTACAAGGCTACAGTAACCAAAACAGCATGGTACTGGTAACAAAATAGAGATATAGACCAATGGAACAGAACAGAGTCCTCAGAAATAATACCACACATCTACAACCATCTGATCTTTGACAAACCTGAGAAAAACAAGAAATGGGGAAAGGATTCCCTATTTAATAAATGGTGCCGGGAAAACTGGCTAGCCATAAGTGGAAAGCTGAAACTGGATCCTTTCCTTACTGCTTATACGAAAATTAATTCAAGATGGA
The DNA here is from genome assembly GCF_000951035.1 of Colobus angolensis palliatus. Classification (NCBI taxonomy): domain Eukaryota; kingdom Metazoa; phylum Chordata; class Mammalia; order Primates; family Cercopithecidae; genus Colobus; species Colobus angolensis. Next base: position 8,923,841 of record NW_012123154.1, on the reverse strand, counting down.
TTCGAGACTTAAATGTTAGACCTAAAACCATAAAAACCCTAGAAGAAAACCTAGGCAATACCATTCAGGACATAGGCATGGGCAAGGACTTCATGTCTAAAACACCAAAAGCAACGGCAACAAAAGCCAAAATTGACAAATGGGATCTCATTAAACTAAAGAGCTTCTGCACAGCAAAAGAAACTACCATCAGAGTGAACAGGCAACCTACAGAATGGGAGAAAATTTTTACAATCTACTCATCTGACACAGGGCTAATACCCAGAACCTACAAAGAACTCAAACAATTTTTGAATGTTTTAAGACTTGTTTTATGTTCTGACATATGGTCTGTCTTTGAAAATGATCCATGTGTTGAAAAAATAATGTGTATTCTAAAGTCATTGGATGAAATGTTCTATACATATCTATTTGATCTATATAGTACAAATTAAGTCTGACGAATGTTTGTTGATTTTCTGTTGGATAATGTCTCCAATGCTGAAAGTAAGCTGTTGGAGTATACAGCTATTATTTTATTGGGGTTTCTCTCTTTATCTGTAATAGTATTTGCTTTATATATTTAGATGTTAGAGCGTTGGGTGCATTTGTATTTACAATTGTTATATCCTCTTGCTGACTTGACACCTTCAACAGTATATAATAACTCTCTTTTTCTCTTTTTATCATGTTTGTCTTGAAATCTATTTTGTGTGATGTAATGTAGTTGCTCCTACTCTTTATTGGTTTCCATTTGCATACAATATCTTTTTTCTTTCTTTTATTTTCAGTCTGTATGTGTTTTTATGGGTGAAGTGTGTTTTTAGGCAACAGACAGTTGGGTCTTATTTTTTTCATCCATTCAGCCACTCTGTGTCTTTTGATGGAGGAGTGCAGTCTATTTACATACAAGTTACTATTGATAAGTCAGGAGTTGCTCCTGTCATTTTGTGTCTTTTTTTGGCTTTCTGGTTGTTTTGCGATCTTCTCTTCTTCCTTCCTATCTTCCTTTACCTGAAGACAATTTTCTCTGTTGGTATCTTTTAATTTTTTTGATTTCTATTTTTTTGTGTACCCGTATGTTTTCAGATTTGAGGTTACTATGAGGCTTGCCAGTGCTATCTGATAACCCATTATTTTAAACTGATGACATAAATAGTCATCAGTTATGATAGTTATGATAACTATGATTGCATAAACAAATTAACAAATATACAAAAAGAAAACTAATAAAATATCTACACTTTAACTTTACCTCCCCACTTATTAACATTTTGTGGTTTCTATTTATATCTTTTTGTACTATCTATGTCTTGAAAAGTTGTCACAGTTATTATTTTTGATTGTTTCATTTAGTCTTTCTACTTAGGACATGAGTAGTCTACATATCATGCCTACAGTGTTGTAATAGTCTGTGTTTTTCTGCATGCTTAATATTTCCAGTTAGTTTTGTACCTTTTGATGATTTCTTATTACGCAATAACATCCTTTTCTTTCAGATCAAATAACGCCCTTTAGTATTTCTTGCTGGACAAGTGTGGTGTTGATGAAATCCCTCAGCTTTTGTTTGTCTGGGAGTCTTTATTTCTCCTTCACATTTGAAGCATATTTTGCAGAATATACTATTCTAGAACAAAAGTTTGTTTTTCTCTTTTTCCTTCAGCACATTAAATATGTCATCCCACACTCTCCTAGCCTGTAAGGTTTCAACTGAGAAGTCTGCTGCCTGACATCGAAACTCCATTATATGTCATTTGTTTCTTTTCTCTTGCTGCTTTTAGGATCCTTTCTTCATCCTTAACCTTTGGAAGTCTGATTATTAGATGCCTTCAGGTAGTCTTACTTGGGTTAAATCTGCTTGGTGTTCTATAACCTTCTTGTATGTGAATATTGATATCGTTCTCTAGGTTTGGGAAGTTCTCTGATATTGTCACTTTGAATAAACTTTCTACCCAATCTCTCTGTCTCCTTTTTAATGCCATTCACTCTTAGATTTGCCCTTTTGAGGCTATGCAAAACCTATAGAATACAGAAAAAGCAGTAAAAGAGGGAAGTTTAGAGCTATAAGTGGTTAAATCAAAAAAGAAGAAAAACTTCAAATAAACAACCTAACAGTATACTTAAAATAATTAGAAAAACAAGGGCATACAAGAACCCAAAGCTAGTAGAAGAGAAGAAATAATAAGGATCAGAGCAGAAATAAATAAAATCTAAATAAAAAATAAAAGATCAAAGAAATAAAAGTTTGTTTTTTCAAACCATAAACAAAAGTCAACAAAATTTTAACCAGACTAAGAGAGAAGATTGAAATAAATAAAATCAGAGATTAAAAAGGAGATGTTACAATCAATACAGCAGACATTCAAACGATTACTACCGGTTACTATGAGCAACTATATGACAATAAATTGATAAACTTAGAAGAAATGGCTAAATTCCTAGATGCATTCAACCTACCAAGAATGGACCATGAAAAAATTCAAAACCTGAAAAAACCAACAACAACCAAGGTACAACCAGGGATATTGAAACTGTAATAAAATGTTTCCCAGGAAAGAAAAGCCCGGGACCTGATAGTTTCACTGCTGAATTTTACCAAACATTTAAGGAAGAACTAATACCAATATTACTCAAACTCTTTCAAAAAATAGGGGAGGAGGGAATACTTCCAAATTCTTTCTACATGATTAGCATTATCCTAATACCAAAACCCGATAAAGACACATCAAAAAAGAAAAACTATAGGCCAATGCCCCAATGAACAATGATGCCAAAATCTCCAACAAAATACTAGCAAAGTGAATTCATCAAAACATGAAATAGATCGTTCATCATGACCAAGGGGTATTTATCCCAGGGTTGCAAGAATGGTTGAACACATGCAAATCTGTCAGTTTGACACATCATATGAACAGAATGAAGGACAAAAAACATATAATTATTTCAATTGGCACTGAAAAAGCATTTGATAAAATTCAGGATCCCTTCCTGATTACAAAAACCCTCAAAGAACTAAGTATAGAAGGAACATACCTCAACACAAAAAAAAACCCGTATGTGATAGACCCCTAACTAGTATCATACCAAAAGGGGAAAAACTGAAAGCCTTTCTTCCAAGGTACAGAATATAACAAGAATGTCCACTTTTGAATAACTACTTTTTATTCAACATTTTACTGGAAGTCCCAGCTAGAGCAATCAGGCAAGAGAAAGAAATAAAGGGCATCCAAATTGGAAATCAAAAAGTTAAATTATCCTTGTTCACAAATGATATTATCTTATATTTGGAAGCACCGAAACACTCTACCAAAAAACTACCAGAACTGATAAATTCAGTAAAATTGCAGGATACAAAATCAACACACAAAATTAATAGTATTCCTATATGCCAACAGTAAACAGTCTTAAAAAAGTCAAGTAATTTTACATACAAAAGCTACAAATAAAGTTAAACACCCAAGAATTAACTTAACCAAAGAAGTGAAAGAGTTCTACTATGAAAACTGTAAAACACTGATGAAAGAAATTAAAGATACCAAAAAAGGAAAGATATTCCATGTTCATGGATTGGAAGAATCAATAGTTTATATGTGTACAATCCAAAGCAATCTACAGCATCAGTGCAATCCCTATCAAAATATCAATGACATACTTCACAGAAATAGAAAAAACAATCTTAAAATGTATATGATAGAAACACAAATGACCCAAATAAATATTCGTTCATCATGATCAAGGGGGATTTATCAAAGAGTTATATGCACTCCTATGTTAACTGCAGCCCTATTCCCAATAGCCAAGATTTGAAAGTCACCTAAAAATCCATCAACAGACAATGGATAAAGAAAACAGGGTACGTATACACAATGGTGTACTATTCAGCCTTAAGAAAGAATGAGATCCTGTCATTTGTATCAACTTGGAACTGGAGGTTATTGTGTTAAGTGACACAGGCCAGGCAGAGAAAGACAAACTTTGCATATTCTCACTTATTTTCTAGAACTAAAAATTAAAACAATTGAATTCATGAAGATAGAGAGTACAATGATGATTATCAGAGTCCGAGAAGGGTAGTTGGTGGGAGGAGGGGAGATAGCTAATGGGTACAAAATAGTAGTTAGAAAGAATGAATAAAATCTAGTAGCTGATTGCACAATATTCAATAATAATTTAGTTGTTACATTTTAATATAACTAAAAGTGTATGCTTGGATTATATTTAATGTAAAGGATAAATGCTTGAGGTAATGAATATCTTATTCACCCTGATGTAATTATTACACACTGTATGTCTGCATCACAGTATCCTATATACTCCATTAATATATACACCTGCTGTGTACCCACAAAAATTAAAAGTGGAAAAAACAGAAAAGAAATAAGCTAAACATGTTTGGTACAGTGGCTCACACTGGCAATCCTTGCTCTTTAGGAGGTCAACACCGGAGCATCACTGGAGGGTAGCAGTTCAAGACCAGCCTGGGTAACATAGCAAGACCCTCTAAAAATATATTAAAATCAGCCAGTTGTGGCAGTGCACGCTTGTAGACCTAGCTACTCAGGAGGCTGAGGCAGGAGGCTATAGTCCTAGCTACTTAAGATCTCTTGAGCTTAGGAGTTCATGGCTGCCATGAGCTATGATTGCGCCACTGCACTCCAGCCTGGGCAACAGTGCAAGACATTCCCTCTTTAAAAATAAAGAAGAAATGAACTAAATGGAAATAAGATTTAATCAAATACAATTATTAGGTATACTTGCTTAGTAAAACAAATAAACTAACAAAAGGCAATGTTTATTAGTAAAGTGCTTACAGTCTCACAGCTACATGATTACAAGTTAGCCATTGCAATAATCAATTAAAATGAGTAAAATTTCCCTCTAAGTTATAGTCAATAAATAAAAAAATGAAGGCTGATTATTGAGGCCTCAGAAACTATACCAATTTCCCAATCTAAAAAAAAAAAAAGAGAGAGAGAGATGTTGCTAAGTTATGCTGTGGATCTCATTTTTTTATGTGTACATCTTGAGCAATGAAGCTCCCTTTAAAGTAATATGAGTGACTGTCCTCTGTGAGTTGACATGCTCTACCCAACTCCCAGCTGATTTCATTTACCTAAGTGAGTAAAATCCTAACAGCACAAAATAGATCAAATAGAGAGTACTCCGTTAGTAGATGTTTTTTCTATTTGGAATATTCAATGGTCAGAAAGCATAATCCAGGAATCCTCCAAAGCACAATGTGGTAAACTGAAAAAGCAGTCCTTACTCAGCATTGTCTGACAAATCACTCTCTAGTTCCCCCAATGACAACTGAAATGAACACAAATTATGTAATTGGGAAGAAATTAGTTTTTGAAGAACAGAAAATAAACGTAACCTGTCTGAAAGAATCTCAGCCTGAACTGCTGGGGATTTGAGGCTCTCATTTCTGGCAGGGAAAAATATCCGTATTGAAAAAAATATTTGTGAAAGTAGTGGAAGGAATCAAAGACTTCAATTGTTTTAAGTAGGGAAATAAACCTTCTATTCCATGTTATGGTACTGTAAGTCACAGGACAGGAAACACTCACAATCAGATGGCATCAGGTGGTGAATTCCTATTCAGTAACTGAGCCACCTTTGATAGGTCATGTCTCCTCCACCCAATCTCAGTTTTATCATCTGTAATGTCCTCTTTGAATTATATTTAATATTCCATTACAAGTATAAATCATCAAGGAAAATTTCATTCAGTTCTTGAGAGACTAATGAAGAGGGTTCAAGTTGAGGAATTGTCCATTATCTCAAACAAAGCTCAGAAACTTTGAAGAAACTAACTGCCTTTGATCTTTCTTCCAATAATAATAAAGCCTTTACATTTTCAGGCTTCTTTTCCCATGCAATACAATGTGAAATCTGCAAAAGAACACAGCAAGTAATCTTCAGAGTTGAGATCTGACAAGGATACTCTTGTTTCTTGAGCAAAGTGTATCCAAGCTCTTCTGAGCCCTCTTCTTGACTAGGCCCCAACCTTGGCCTAGAAACACGTTAAAAAAAGAAAGAAAGAAAGAAAAGAAAAAGAGAAAGGAAAAAAGAAAAGAAAAAACTCACTTAGGTTCTAATAACTCAGGGCGACATCTCTGGGAGGACCCTGGTTCACTTAAATGCCTGCCTAAGAAAACTCAAGGCTGCAAAAAGAATTTACAGTTTACGGCTGGCCGTGGAGGCTCACGCCTGTAATCCCAGCACTTTTGGAGGCTGAGGCAGGCGGACCACGAGTTCAGAAGTTCGAGACCAGCCTGGCCAGCATGGTGAAACCCCGTCTCTACTAAACATACAGAAAATTAGCCAGGCATGGTGGCACATGCATACTTGGGAGGCTGAGGCTGGAGAATTGCTTGACCCGGCAGGTGGAGGTTGCAGTGAGCCAAGATTGCACCACTGCACTCCAGCCTGGGCAATAGAGCAAGACTCTGTTTTGAAAAAAAAAGAAAAAAAGAATTTATAGTTTACTGTTTGTGCAGGGCCACACCTGAAGATAGGGCCTCTGTTTTCTCATCTCTGTGGGAGAGCAGGAGCCAAACCTCAGTAAGTGCTAGTTAATAAACCCAGATGGGTTTCACATGGAGCAAGCCTCCATTCCTGATTTTTTAACTTTTTGCTTTTCTGACTCCATGGATCCCTAGCTCACCATCCCCTCTACTCCCTTCTTCTCCCTGACAAACATCCAGTCAGCTGTGTATAAATCAGAGTTGAGTTCAGTTTGTGCTGAACTCTTTTCACTATTGCAACTAATATTTCTGATTAAAATTTGTCCTTATCACTTTAGCTAGTGATTGCCTTTGTTTGACAGGCCTTAAATGCTCATTCTGAGGCTTTGGCCACAATTATACCAAGTGGTGTATATAATTATACCAATAATTTCCACAATTATACCAAGTGGTGTAATTGTGGAAAACATTTCTACTTCTTCGAGGGTAAACCATTTTCACAAACATAGTAGAGGACCAATTGGCTGTCAGAAAAATGAGCAGGACTTGAAGACACATTTTCTTTCCATTGGTTTCCTATGTTAATTATTTCAAGCCCACCAGTGCTCTGTGGGGCAATAGGCAATATTTCACCAAACCTAAAATCATGTAAAAATGGCTTTCTTCTGATGTTGCTTTTCCATTTCATGAAATGGAAATGGCAGAGGAAGATTTATCAAACTCTCATTAATGGGCACTCAGGAGCTCTAGCTATGCTGGGATAAACAGCATTAGCTCAGATAAAGTATAAACCCAGTGGCTTTCAAAATGAAAACTAATGAATCGGAGTGGGATAGTGATCAGAATAAGGAAATAAGGCCAATAACATTTCTGGTTAACTTGCCATGAGCCAAGCACTGTCTTACAAAGTTTACATGTATGTTCCCATTAATCTTTAAACATCACTAAAGAAGAAACTAACCCTAATCCTACTTTGCAAGTTAAAAAAAAAAAAAAAAAAAAACTTAAATTTGAAGAGCTTGAATAATTTGCAAATGCCCATACACTGGTAAATAGCAATGAGGGATGTGGATTTGAGCCTGGGACTGTCTGACTCCAAAGCACTTCCAGGTGACCAACTCATCCTACTACAGTGATGCAGCACGAGACGCTTATTTTCTTATCTTCTTAAAGCAAGTGGAGTCTTTGATTCCCTCCAGTTTCCACAAAGGTTTTTTCAATACAGATTTTCCCTGCCAGAAGGAAGAGTCTCAGATCCCCAACAGTTCAGTCTGAGGTCCTTTCAGACAGGTCAAATTCTGTTTTTTCATTCTCCAAAACACTAATTTTTTAGTTTCCTCCCATTTCAAATGATTTATGTTCATTTTAGGTTGGAGAATCTGGAGGGAGGGAGTTGTCTGATGGTACTGAGTAGGGGCAGTCATTGGGGAGGGTTTAGGGGCAGGGATAGGGAGACGAAGAGGAACGTTAGGATGAAGGGGGTAGATTAGGGTATGGAGAAGGAAGCCTGCATGGCTGGGCTGTGGAAGGAGGACTAGTAATGGACCAGGAACCCAGCACAGACATTCGCAGCATGTTGTGCAATCACTCCTCCGGCCCCTGAGAGCTGAAGCTGCAGCATTCCTTAGTGACTGGTGAACAGAGGGTGCTACAGGTATAGTTGCAGGGGAAAATGGATTCTTAAATCTCCATGGGAATATTCTTGTAGAACCAAAGGAAGAGTCCATATGGGAATTTAAAGAAGGTAGAGTTAGAGAACGATCTATAAAGAGGAGGAATTTCAGGGTTGATGACCCAGCTCTTGTGGGTGAGGCTGTGCAATGTGAGTTTTATGATCTTTTAGACCAGGTCAGGGTACTCCTGGGGTGATGCAGACAATCTGCAATTTTAGGATTGTATTTTCGAGGGGGGTCTCTGAGACAATTGTTTTTAGGGCTGGGGCCCATCATAATAAGCCTTTCTTCTTTTTATTGTCTAGTCATTCCCTAAATTAGGTGAAGTCTGTAAGTCAATTATAATGCAACAGTTAGATTTGAATATAAATTCCATGATTGAAATGTAAGAGTGCAATCTGCTTTAAGTTACACATTTCAAAAATGTTGGTGCCTCATTGGTAACAAAGATGTGAGGGGTGGGAGGAATCCTGTCCTTAAAGACCTGATCACCTCCATCAAAGTTCTCTATACTAGTTGGCCTCATAGGAAGGGTACATTGAAAGTCTCTCTAGGACAGTACAGATATCCTTGTATGCCCCTAGTCCATGCTACTGTTCTAGTACCTGCTGAGACCCAGGGGCAGAAGCACTATCTCCCCTCCTCCAAAAGAATGCTAAAGGACCTATCTTCTTTGAGAGCCTATAGGCTGCCACAACTGCAATATATCCAGGGACATGAACCTGGAATGATGAGCAACTGCAACCCTCCACTCTCCTGTTGTGCTGGGGATCTCCCTAGCCTTCCCCCTGGTCGACAGAGCTGACATTAGGCTTAGATTTTATTCTACTCACACTCTGTGTGCTTGCAATCTTGACGGATGGCTCACTCATTTAGAGAAAGGAACTTGCTCCTAGTTCCACTTGTAGAACTAGAAACTTCCTGGTTAATCTGTATAGCACAAGAGATAATGCATACAAAATAACTGGCACAGTAATCTGAAGTTATTATAATGTTTTAATTTTTATATATTGCTTATTGTGTTATACATTGTTAATTGCTGTACTACTATAAGATGTGTGCATAAATATGTATACTCTAGTCATCAAATATTACATGTTAACTGTCTTAAGGGAGCTATATATTCATGTTGGGAATTGAAAGAAGACAGGAGTTAGGGGACAATATTATGAAACTGTAATAGGTGTGAGGATAAAACAGAAAAGATAGGGCACAAGCCAATTCCAGCATGTTCTTTTTAACAGATATTCTGGGAGGTGTGGGATAGAAAATTATTATAAGAATGCAATCTCTCCTCAGCTAGTGACCTGAGAATCTAGTGGAAACATGTACTGTTATGGTTGCTGCAGGTGAGCATTACATACCATAAATAAGGACATAAAGTTACTTCAGTTTTAGTTTTTGCACTATTACCAATACATTAACCTTTGCAGTGCCCTCATTTCTTGCTTATTTGGCAACAGTTTTACCTGCAATTTCATTCACATCAATCTAAGACCCGTCAGACATTTCTTGAAACTTCTGAAATATATTACAGCCTGAAGATGTGTCAAAATGGGCTTCTTTACTGGGGACAAACATACTAGCTTCTTTATCAGATCCTATTCATTTTGAGTGTTGTATTGAGCTCCAGTGGCAAAAAAGGGTTAAAGTGATTTTTTTTTTTCTGCTGAGCCATTTTTTTTTCATATGTTCAGCAGTGCAGCAAAAGTTAATTCATTCTAAAGCACATGGCTTTCCAGCAACATTCTCAATATCATAATATTCCTTTGCAGCTCTGGCCTAGCCAGTTTATTAGACGAAGAGAAAATACAGATGGGCTGACAAGCAGGGCTGTATTTTGTTGTTGTGGAAAAAACTATCAAAGAGCTTTTCTGAATCATTTTCTTTATTCCAATATGTAGGCCTCTGCTAAAATTCAGAAGTTAGTGCTTCTTATTTATTTACTTATTTATTTTGCCCATCCCCTTTCTATTAGTTGAGCTGTTTATAGATCTTTAAAACAGGATAGAGTATTTTCCTTTTTTGCTTTAAGGCAGGCAAAAAGGAAGCCTACCAATTTTTCTTGTTTTAACTTCAGTGAGATCTCTTTTTTTAAGAAAAGAGTTCAATATGATTTCTTTAGAAAATGCCCTCCCACCAATAAGTTACATGCAAGGCAGAGAAAATGTCTGCTGTTTTTCACAACAGGAAATGAAACAATCTTATAGTTCCTAAATGATTACAGAGAAAATAGCAAAAGGTCATATGTTATAATCTGTGATGTCTGCATCATAACAAGCTCAGCCAGTATCTCCATAGGTGATAGGCGGCTTGCCACATGCTGATGTTAGGGAACTTATGGTACCATCTTTGTTGCCTCCAGCTGGACAGAGGGCAATGACACACAGGGTCTTGTACAGAGGAGGGGAGTTAAAGTCAACTCACCCCGATAAACTTCCAGAAACTTCCATTCGGTCAGGATAACGATTCTTTATTGCTAATACCTTCCACAATGCAAGTTCTTGCCCTTTACTCAACATGGCATTAAATAATGTAACAGTGACTCCAACTTAAAATACATTATCTACTTATTTTATTTCGTATTGCACTTTGTGCTCTGTCCAAGCCTTTTTCTAGCTGCGATCTCAGTGGGGTAGCAAGTTGGTGCTCTTTCTGTATCAAAATTAGGTCAGATATCAAAGTCTTTCAAATGAGAAATTCTCTCTTTTCTTTCATCTTCTTTAAGGGCCAGGCAGACTGGAAGTCAGCCACTGAGATATCCCATTGTGCCTGTATAAAAAATGTTTAGACATTCTCCATATTGCTATAAATAGAAAGAAGTTAAGGTACTTTGCTTTGTAGAAAATGACTGCCTATATTGGATAGAAATAAATAATTATATACTTCTCAATAAGTGTCAAGCATGATGGGATGTAAAGTATGTAGGCTTTAGAGTAGGAAAGGCTCAGGTTGAAGTCCCAGCTCTACCATTTACTATTTTTATGACCTTGGGTAAGATACTGAATCTCTTTGAGCTGTTTTCCTAACACGTAATTGGATCTAAAAATAATGACCTTATAAGGTTTTAAAACTATTAAATGACACAGTGAATATAAATTGCTTCCTATACAGTAAGTAAGGCACCTTCCTTCATATTACATCAAGGCTCCACACTGCCCCTTTAACTTAAGACAGGGAATACTAGATTTTTGTAAAGTGGAAGATAGTTTTGTGTTCTTGACAAAGGCTGAAATCGATGAAAGAAAGAAAATAGCAAGGAAACGTAAAGGAGAAGTACAAGAAAATAGAAGAAGTGAAAATGAAAAAGAGAAGATGAAAAGGAAGTTACTGCTAAGCTCCAGTGAAACCTGACTCAATTCTGGGATATTTACAATAATGATGACTAAGCTTTTTAATATATGCCACTGTGAAGCCAAGATTCACATACAGCAATATTTAATTTAGAAAGTAGGGAAATGCTACAATCTGGATAGGTATATACCAAGCTATCTCAAAAAAATTTATTTCCACATATAAAATTTGAATAAATCTATTTTAATGAAGCCTTCAATTGTCCTTTCCTAGATTAAACCATACGTAATTTAAGATTTTCAATATACTTTATTTAGAAACATCTTTAAAAATCTCTGTAAGGTAACTCCCTAAGGTATCACACACTTTTTGGGCACCCACAATTGAAGTGTGATTCAAATTAGTCCTCAAGTTGTTCAAATAAAAATCTATGGGCTGAAACTATCACAGTTGGAGGAGATATGCATATTTTGAAAGTTACTTATATCTTTGAGATATGCATGAAGAGGTGGATTAAAATGTGAAATTGGAATGAATAGGTTTAAATTAACCAGTGAGCTGCTCTAATCCTGAGGACAAGTCACAATTATTAAGAAGATAAAATAATTTTTGTTGAAATCTGGTGGTCCTGCCAGCAACCTTCCTGAAAGTGATGCTCCAGGAAATGGTATTATTCCTGAGTGTAATGCCGTTTGATACCTGAGTGTGCTGCTTGATTTAAATTAACTTCCAACTGGCTCCACAACCATGGTCATCTCTCTCCCCTCTACCCCCAGATTTTGCCATAACTTCATAATCAGAATATTCAGTGATAGTATCTTCAACTGTAATTCTTTTCCCTAAAGCACTGGCATCTAGGAAATAGTTGTCACTACTTCCATTTAACCAACGCAGGAATTGTTATGATGGAGTGATCCTCCTGACTTGGGCACCAGGACACATGGTTCTAGCCCTTCCCCACATTTGGAAGTATGTCACTTAACCTCACTGGCCCTCATCTCAGAGTCAAGGGGTTGACTAGCTCATCTCCAAGGTCCTTTTCTACTCAATCATCCAATGATTCTATAATGTACTTGCTAAGTGGTGTGCCTAATCACACAATTACTCAGTGGTCCTTCTGAACTAGAAGTGAATGATCACTTGTCAGGAGTATTGTTGAGGGTATTTGTGAATTAGCAGGAGGTCAGATTATAACCTCTGAAGTCCCTTCGAACTCTAATTCTGCTCTGGCATCTGGGTCAGCTGACTCCTGGCCCAATGCACTATCCATCAGAAGGACATTACCTCCTCTTGGAAGCAGCTAATTTCTGGTTCATTAATAGAGAGACTGTAAGCATTAAAAGCAGGCTGTGTGAGTGAATGATAAATATAAACCATTACCAACTTGTCCTTTTACTAAAATAATTGCATACGGAATTCTTTTCATCTCATTGTAAAATAATTCTTGCCATGAGAAATAAAGAGAAAATAGAGGCATTATTTTGGTGCCCCCAAGTGGGGAACTCTGATGGCTGCAGTGAAATTACACCTTTCTCAGGCTTAGGGGCATCCTGCACCACTTAAATGGGACTGTTGGTCCTTTCTAACTATCCATGACTATCTTTGTTCTACAAGGTCTTCTGGAGATTTTCCTTCTCAGCTTAGACAGCCTGAAGTTATCTAAAAAAAGAGTAGCCATTCTGAATATCTCCAAGAGTCTGGGTTCTTTTGAAGGATTCCAACTGACTTAAATGTGTTCCAACGAATCCAATCTGATCTGTGGGGCAAGCCATCGGCTATTCATTTGAGTCTGTATGTAATATGGGTCTTTGAACTATTTCGTTTTTCTTCCATTTAGAATAATGAGCAAATAGAATAGTTCTGTTTGGAATAGTTAAGTCCGAATCCACACTGCTTTCCACAGCATGCATTCCAGAGGCAGGATTCAGGACTAGAGCAGTCTGACAAAACTATGACTTCTTTTTTGCTGCAGATTTCTTAGCATTTGAGAATACTGGTTGTATAAACAGATATTCTGATGTCATTTTGTCACAATAGCCAATGACCTGAAATAGGTAGCACTATACAGTTAACTATTGCTCCTTTGAATAATAGGGTTTTATTTAAGAATGAAGCATGTCTTTCTATCCATTTTTCCAGTGACACTCAGGGCTTCTGACCTTCATTTGAACCAAGTGTTCAGCAAATACTATCTGAATACATTACTTTAAACGATTTTTTTTTCTCTTACTTCACAAGACACTGTTCTGGATTAAAAGGTTCTGGGAAGGCTTTATGGAAACAGATTTCAATTGAGAGGAGAAAAAGGAGGTAAAAAGAGAAAAGGAATTTCTAAGTTGGTATAATATATAAGCAACTATAACAGAAAAGGTTGAGAGATTTATTTGAGGAGCAGTGAGTTTTGCTGAAGAAAAATGCTAGAAACTTTAAATAACTGAAGATGTTAATTGAGATGAAAGTATGAACCATGAGCCATGAAACAAAAATTCAGGCTTTGATTTCTCAGACTAATAATGTTAATGTGTATCCTGTAGGCCAGAGATGAACACAGTTAGCACACATTGCATCTCTTTCTGCATTTGTTCTTCTCAGACTATGGCAGCTATCACTAAATGATGATCATACTCTTTCCTACTAAGCCTTAATGGGACCTCAGAATCCTTCATAATACTTTATTCTAGACAGCAATTACCATTATTTAGGGTTGATTCAAAAGATAAAACCAGCTTAACCACTTTCCACTAATCTAGACAATGAAAATGGGAAGATGAATATATTTTAAGGCAGGATGAAAAATCGATTGAGATAATTGTTTTGGAAGAGGCTCATTGTTCTAATCTAGAGGAGAGATGAAAGGCTGTTCTCGTTTAGTTCAATGAACACTTATTGAGTGCCCACTGTGTGCTAAGTAGTGTGGCAGGGGCTGGGACCTGGTAAGAAATATGATAACAGCAGTGAATGGACTAATTGAAAATTTGTGTTTGAGAGCCTGGAAAGATCACAGTAGGAACTCAAGGGAAAAACTGATCTGGAAGGAAAAGAAGGGTAAGTTATGTTGGGAGTAAATGAGTTTTTCTTGGGAGACTGTACAAAAAGGAAATCCTGTGAATCAGATTTAATTATAAAGAAATACACATTTACAAGGCAAGAAAATAATAGAGATCCCATGAAGAAAACAGAAAATTGCTGTTCATAAAACTAAAAAAAGTTCAAGGATGGTCTAAAGTGCTGGGAAGCAAAATAGAATTTCAAAAAAGAAAGTTGTCAACAAGTGGGCACAGGCTATTGGGATAAGATTGTGTTTGACAACTAGGAGATCACTGGTGACATGAAAAATTTTTAACAAAATAAAATATATATTTAGCTTACAAGAGTATGAAGAAAACACAAGCACCAAAGAATTAGAGGAAATATCAAAGCATTTCACAATAAAAAGAAATAAGGGATTAGATATTACCTATAAGAAATTAGATGTAATATAAGTAATATATAATTCCTTATTTCCTTTTATTGTGAAAATTTACTGCAGAAATAAATGACAGTTGAGAACGGTCTATCATCTCACCTGTAGATTAGAACAGTAAGTCTCTTCCCAACCAATTATCTCAATGGACTTTTCATCCTGCCTTAAAAGATATTGATACTCCCATTTTCATTGTCTAGATTACTAGAAAGTAGTTAACTGGTTTTATCTTTTGAATCAACCCTAAAGAAGGGAGCATCAAAAATAGAGATGACTGAATGTGTTGAAGGGAAAAAAGGAGACGCCAGCATAGAGAAGAAAGGATTGCAGATGTTGGGGAGAGGACAGTGGATAGAAGGAGCCAGGGGTTAAGATGGTCTTGAAGGTTGAGATCAAGAACCTAAGTCAAATGTTGACAAGAGGGCAAGAGAAATGTTCTTCCCTTCAAGGTGGGAAGCAAGGATGTGGAGATAGAAAGTCGAAAAATCAAATAGAAATACCAAAAGAGGAGGAAATATTGAAAGATTTCAGCTTAACATACTTAGTGAAATAGGAAATGTAATAATTTGCAGAAAGGAAAGAATATCACAGAATGTTGTCAAGCATTAGATTCAGGTGGAGAATATTTGGGTGAAATATGAGAGAAAATTTTTGTTACATATTTACCAAATACTTTTTGTGAACTTATCACGTATCAGACAGAATGTTAGGTGCTGGGGATACAATAATAAGTGAAATTGTTATTGTCTCTACCCTCAAAAATCTTATGTTGCAAAAAAAAGTAGATTTTTAAAAAATACATTACAAACACAATAACTAAATTAGATTAGGTACTACAGGCATAACCAGGGACCAGATCACATAGGTTTTTGTATGCAATGACAAAAATGCAGCTGTTACTGTACTTCAGTAGAAAGCCATTTGAGGGATTTAAGGGGAAAAAGTGATATGTTAAACTATTTACATGTTAAGAAAAAAAAAATTTGCAGTGTGGAGAATGAATCGGAGATAAGCAACAGTGAAATCAGTGGAGGCTGCAGGTGAAAGAAACTGGAGACCTGGACGAAAGTCATGAAGTGAAGATGGAGAAAAAAGTCAACATATATTTGGAGAGAAGATTGGCAGGACTTGCTGAAAGAATGAAGGTGGTGAATGGGGGACAGATTTGCAACTCCATGAGAGAGGGAAGGTTGGTGGGCCAGAGAGGAGATCTAGGTAATATTGAGGACACCTTAAGTTTAAGATATATGTGAGATCAACACATAGAGATAGCAAGCATGTGGTTCACTATGGAAGTTGCTCAGATAGGTCTGAATAGAAGATGTAAATGAGAGATGAATGTACATGACCCATTGGAAAGAATTAAGATCACCATGACAGAATATGGAGAGAGAAGAGGAGGATGAGGACCCAAGATCTTTCAACCTGTATTTGGGAGGTGGGTCATAGGAACTAATAGTTAAGCAAGTTGTGTCCACATCCAGAAGATCAGAGACAGAATATGAGTTTTACCATTCAACGTCCTCATCATAAAATGAAGATATTCACAGAACCTATCTCATAGAGTTATCATGAGGATTAGAGCTGCCGCGAGTAAAATGCTCAGAACAATGCCCGGTTTATGTTAAAAGTCTAATCAGTTAGCTGTCCTTATTATTATTATTATCTGGAGATCAAGGAGCAAAGAAAGAGACCATAAGGGAGACTGGACATCTTTGAAACTGTTTAAGGGTTAGTGAAGTCAGAGTTGGCAGTAATTGCTATCCTGGATACCTAGAAACTGCAAGGATATTCTTACTGATTGCAGAGTGGACAATTTATACTACCTGGACCTTATGGAATGTAAATGCTGAATTTTTTCAAATGAAGAGAAAAGTCACTGTTTATTACACATTGATTGACCATCTGCTATGTGCCAGACACTTGATTAGATGCTGGGAACAGAAAGACTCAGAAGAAAAGTCTCTACCTTGGGTGAGTTCAGAATCTAATAAGGCAAGTGGAGCAGATACGTGTCGTTGGAGTCTTTTCTTGCGGCTAGATTCAAATTAATATCAAGGCTGTGATAGGACCACCTAATTTGGCTTTGTGTAAAATACAAGAATAATAAAAATAAAGATGACAAAAAGCTAAGTAAAGGCCCTCGAGAATTTACTGCAAAATAGAGCAGCTCTTTTAACAAAGAACTAATAAAAGAAAAACTTCAACATTAAAAAAATTTTCTATATCCCATGGTTACAAATTTTTATTTAAGATTTTACTCCTACTATATATCCAGCTATAATGGCTTTATTCTAGCTATTATATCCAATCCCAATACCCCAAGGTGTTTTTTACACTAAAAAACATCTTCCTGCATTATTAGAGTAAATTAGTTAGCAAAAGAATGAGATATTAATCCTGTAAAGGTCACATCATCCTGATTACAAGAAGCCAATAAAGTAGAATTCTTGCCTTTAATAGTTGAATGTCATAAGAGGGAGAATAGACAGCTTGCATTTCACTCTGTGGTGGAGAGATTTTTTGTTCTCAAAATTGTGTTCCTCAAAGTGCTGCTGGTGTTTGTTTCCGAAGACAACAAAAGTGGCATGATTGTTGGAAAGATTGCATTATCTGGGGGTGAATATCATATGGCCAGCCCTGAGGAAAACACTATGGCCTCTAACTCATCATAAAATGCTTAACATTTACATAATATTTTTTCAGGATTTTGATAAACATGAACATTCTTTTTTTTTTTTTTTTTTTTTCAATTTGCAGAAAAGGTAACTAGGGAGACAGAAGTAAACATTTCATTTGTCCAATACCACAAACGAATGAGGACCTGAGATCAGACCCATAGTCATTGAAGTCCCAATCCATTGCTGCTTCCAACTCACCTAATGAAATACAATTCTGCTATGCACTTAGCTTTCTCCATTTACAATAAAAGCTGAAGACAATTACAGTTTCTACTCTGTCTTTATGAGCAGTTCATGAACATCGTCATTAAAATGCTATGTTTAACTACAGCCTCTATGCACTAGGCTCAAGTCTAATTGTCCAGGTACATTATTTCATTAAACTTTTGCAATAATCCTCTGTGGTGCATACTAATGTTATCCTCATTTCTGAAATCTGATCACTGAGACAGTGTTTCACTTAAGGTCACACAGTTAGTAAATGGTAGAGCCAGGATTTGAACCCAAGAAGTCTGGCACTAGAAGGTCAAAGCTCTTAACCAATCCATCACATTACATCACTGTGGACTCCACATATTATCTCCCTGTGCAGGTGCCTGTGCCAATACACTACACTCACCTCTCCAAGCTCAAACAAAAGAAATAAGTGTCACTGAAAGTGTTTGAAGATTAACAGAAAATACATGGTTATAATTACGACACAAAAGAATGCTATAGATACAGATGCAGGAGGATTGTGAGAAGCTTTTCAGAGTCAGCCAACACTGTAACCAGATTATTAGTCTCAGTATGAGGCTTAGTGGTGATTCAGGGTGACTAAGTCAGACAGCCTGAGTTTAATCCTGACTCCATCACTTGCTGTAGGAACTTGAACAGGTTATTTATCCTATCTGTGCCTCAGTTTCCCCATGTGGAAAAGGGAAAATTAGTAACAACTCTAACAATAAATTTTTTCTTGCCTTGCAAGGATTCTACTACATAATTCATATTTTTTAAACTTAGAACTAAGTGTCTGGCACACAAGAAACCTTAAGGTTAAGTTAACTTTCATAGTTACTATTATTAGGAGCAGGAGTAACAGGTGGAGAAGGAGTAGAAATAGCAGTAGGAATAACAATACTGCTGTCTATTCTCTTCAACACAAGAGTCTGTTCAACAGTACTGTCCCTAGTCCATCACCTCCAGTGTATGGGGCGCATGTGGCAGACATCATCTGACCATCTTCCAGGGTCCCCACCTGTGCATAACAACTTGTATCTACTGAAGATAAATGACTATTTAGAGAGGCAAGTTTTGCTAAGTAGTTTTAGGCATCTTCTGTGATCAACTGCAGCATCTTCATTTTCCCTCAATTTCTCTTAGTTTGAGACAGTAATATTAAATTATATCAGATGCCTACAACAACTCTTTTAGATCATTCATTCTACTAATATTTATTAAGTTTCCATCATTTGTGTGAGGGGTGGGTGAGTGGTAAGGGGTGGAAAAGGGTTGAAAATAAAACCCTGCATCTTGCCTTATTGAGCTTTCGATCTTCTCTGTGATTTACAACTGGAGTAGGGGGATGCAAGTTCTGCCCCTTACAGTGTATTAGTTAGGTTGGAAATGGATGGAGACATATTGAGCTGTCTCATTACTGGGGGACTCTACTGGCATTCAAAAATTGCAAAGCATCCCTCAATATTAGAGAGGATTCTGCACACCAAGAAGAAGTCGCACCCAAAATGCTAGCAGTGCTCCCTTTGAGAAACACTGAAATAAACTATGGAACACAGATTCACATTGATACAGCATTAGAGACCCACAAATAAAATACTAGAAAAATCAGATATAAAGGTTAACTGCTTGCTACGTAACCCTGAAAATACTTTATGCAGCAACCTGAATGTAAGCAGAGTCTTAAAGAATGTATAAGATCTGAATATTCAAGGAAGGGGATGAAGAAGACATCTATGATTTTTGGATTCCTGGCATTGTCTCCTAAATAGGACAATCATATAACATATCTTCCAAACTAGGACACTTTTAAGAAGAGCAGGGACAATTAATAATTAGCAACCAGGACAACTGGTACAAATTGCAACTTCCCGACAAACAGAGGCATAATTTTCTACTGATAACACAAGCTAATGGTAAGGAAAAAACATTTGCTTACCTATGAGAATGGTAAGGCATTAGCATGGTATAAGGCGCATTCAGAAGATGTGGAACACACCAAGATGAAATACCTTTCCAGGAGCATGAGAAGTACTGAGACAGGTGTCCTAAGACACTGGAATTGATTTCAATTTGTAAATACCAAGTGAAGATCTTTGGCAATTTATGTACTTCTTCTGGGAGACATTCTTTCATCAGTAAAATAAATAGGTAGAAATATACAATCTCTGAAACCCTCTACAGCTGTGACACTGTAAGATTTTTCTTGCCGAGATAGTCAAAGACTTATCAAACCATTTTTTCTCTGCCCTACATAGGCTAACTCTCTTCCCCAATTCTCTACTCTTTTTTGTAACTAGCATGGGCTTTTCCATTCTAACGAAATATGTGCCTTCCTGAAAAATACTCTCATGTCCTGCAAAATTGCACCCTAAAAATAAGTATTTGGGGCACAGAGTACACCTTCAAAGCTATGCAATTTTATAACCAGAGCATTAGCAAAAGCAGTTTCTAATTCAGAAAAAAAATCATTGAATTTCTAATTTAAAATAATACTACAGACTTTACCTTAGATAAAATTATTAAGAACTTGATTGAAAGGAGTGTGCAAAAGAGTGAAGTAAAATGCCTCTGGATCTGAGAAACTGTGCAACATGCACTTCCAAACAGAGCATGTGGTCAAACTGAGCAAAAAAGAAATGCCGACAAGGTCTCTGTGCACACCTGGAGCTCCTGCCTAGCATGCTTAGCTCCGCTGGGCTGGTGCATTTGGAGATTGGTTGGTATTATTTTGATGACACATCATTAGAACACTGGGGAAAAAATTGCTTCTGAACTAACACAATTTCCACATTATAATAACATGATTCTTCTATTTACTACTATGAGCTAATTTTCACTACAGAGGCATGCACAGGAGTAGAAAAATTTATCTGTGCAGTCCCATTTATTCTAGTATATTAGCATTGAATTCATTTATTCATTCATTTGTTCATCCACTTGTACTGTGTACCTGCAGTGTGCAAGGTGCAGTGATGGGGCTCATGGGAAACCAAAAACATAAATCTAAATGATAATAAATTGTTATTTGTTCCAAAGCTTGATGACCAGTTTGGTAATGAATTCCCAGGTCAGAATGTGTATCAACCAGAAAGGCCGAGCTTATTTTGAGTTGGACACAGGAGCAGTTATCTGCACTCTCACTGTCACATATGTAATATTCTGAAGTGGACTGAGGTACCTTTTTCCCTTTTTCTTGTTAAAGTCGTTCTCTCAGAAACTGATTTGTTTTGTGCTGCTTTCCATTCACATCACGATCCAATCAAACCACAGAATATAGGAAAGATCAAAGTAGTGCAGTCTAGCCATCTACAGTAATTCATAGAATATATGAGGCATTAAAATTTTCATTTCTCATTCTTGTAAGAAAGACTATAAAGGTAACCGAAAATGATGCAGAATATGAATTTATTCCTGAGACAATGATTGTAGCAGGAAGGGGGAAAGACATAAACCAACAGACCCTTTTTTGCCTCAGTCTTATGCCGTTTTTGAAAAACAGTTCTAGCCTATGTCATTCACACTTTTACTTTTATCCTTGATCCCTTCAGCTCATCTCCTATCTAAATGGTACCAAAAAAAAAAAAAAAAAAGCCACGAAAACTTTTCAAGTATTGGTTTCCTGTATTTTCATCCAAAGCAATTTTACAAGCATCCCCACAAACACAAGAAAAAAAATTCCAAGTTTGTGCCTAGCAGACTCAGAAACAATTGATCGAAAAAGTAAAACTTTCTCCAGATAGCAAGAAGGAAGGGTAGCATGTTAGTCTGCAGTATGCCATGTCATGAGTTTTACCCTCCGTGTTGCATTTCTTTCTGCTTATTAACCATTTTTGTTCTAGAATATGTTTTTAATTCCATATTTTTTGTTTAATAAAGTAAGTCTCAAACTAATGATTTACAGCAATTAAAATGGGAATTTCACCCCTTTGAACAAAGAGACTGTGGGACACAAACAATACAGAAAGAGGCAAGTGTGTAAAATTGCATATCTGAACCAGAGACCAAAGTAATGTGATGAGAAAATTTAAGTACAAAAGAGTTTTTTTTAACCTTCTAAATTTTTTTCTATTAACATATTTTCTTTCCATTGAAGAGGTAACTCAGGGAGAAAACATTTATGATCAAGTCTATAACATTAACCAAAAGTGTAATAAGGGCAAATGACCTTCTAAAAGAAAAAGAAAAAGAAAACTTAGTTTATGAGTTTTTATTTTGCATCAAAAAGCTTCAAAATAAAAGGGGGATAATACTGTCTACACATCAATCTCTAAACCACCCAGGGTGCTTGCACCTCCGCATTGCCCTGGCTGTGCCCCATGGCAGTTGTGGATGTCTGAGGCAGGTGACAAATGTAGGCACCTTGGAAAACAGCTACCATGGTTCCCTGAAGCCTCTGACAACCCAGGGTTACAATTAGACAGTGAGGGAACTTTGTCTTTGAGTGACCTTTCCTCCTTCCAAGGATTTTCCACCTAAGGTGGCAACTTCTCACATGATCCATAAGCCCGCCAGGGCCTTCTGTAGACAGTATAGCCTGGCACCGTACAGAAGCTGGTAGTGGAAAACAATGCCCAAGAAGGGCATGGCTCCATGTTAGATGGATCTGGGTTTGTATTCTGACCTCACCCCTTACTAATTGCATGAATTTAGACACATTACTTTGTCTCTCCAACCACAGTGTCTTCATCTGTAAATGAGAATAATATAATTTCCTGCATGAAGTCTTTTGAGAATGAGATCAGATAATACACATGAAACACCAGGCTCAGATTGGTTAGAGATGCAGACTCTGAAATGACTTGTGGTTCAAAGCCTGACTCCACCACTTCACTACTGGGAGGCTGGACCAGTGTCACTTCACTTCCTAGTGCCTTATCTCTGAAGGGTAGATTAGAAAAACACCTACTCATTGGAAGTAGCTATAAGTGCTCATCTTCTGTTTGTTGTCAAAAGTGCTTTGAAAAATGTCCGGCACATAATGAAAATTTGGTCTTATTTTATCCCATATTTTAAAGGTTGGATACTCAGCTGCTATGCATGATAGGTGGCACTTAGATAAGACCTTGCCAATAAATAGGCCATATAATGTAACAAAAGAAAATATTTTCCCCCAGAGCAGAGGTTTGGTATAAATGTGGGGGAAAATCAGGAACATGACGTTTTGAAGTGCGGTGTGTTATTGTTGGAGAAGACAGCAATACTGAAGTAGGAGACAGGGTGTAAAATACGACTCTGGAAATTGGCTTATATTGGTGAGATTTAGTGAAGGAGCTGGAAGAAAAATGGGAATTTCTCAAGAAACTGGATACAAAAAGAAAAGAAATCTAATAAAGTTGCTGCTATAGATCAGGCCCTCAGTGAGACTTCAATGTAGTTCACAAACATTTACAGAAAAATTACTCTGTACTCAATAACAAGAGCGCTGAGCTGGGAGACAGGAATTCAAAACAGTGGCGTACCAACGGGGCGGGGCAGTGGTGGAGATTTGCCCCAGCAAGGAAAAGTATGTTATTACTGACATTGTTTAGAATTGCCAGTGCGTGATGATAATAAAAAGCTGACCGGCTTTCAGTCACTGTTATTATTGTTTATAAATTCCCTGCAGACAATTTACCGAGCACCCGGTGCAGGCTGCGTTCACCATCCCTCCCTTGGTCTCCCTCTGACATCAGGTGAGATATGCCTGTTCCCAAAAAGCATGCAGTCTAATAAGAAATCATTAAGAAGAAATAATCATAAACAGTAAGTGAAAGCCATGCCACCTATTAATTATCAAAATAAATTCCCGTTGGTATAAATATTTAAATGTATGCAATAAAATTTCTTTAAAATTAAAAACAGAAATCAAATATAGAAGCTACACATTTATCTTACCAGATATTAAGCAGACTGCTCAAAAACCTAATAGCTGATCCTAAAAATCATTCACTGTTTATACAAAACTGTAACTTAAATGAGTATCCTGCATGTTTTCTGGAAAGCCTACCAATATGGCAAATGAACATTTCATTTACCTAATTTTTCTTGGGATTGTACTCTGCATCCAGTGCAGTTCTAAGCATTGCACCAGAGGCAGACTCACCATCAAGCTTCTGCTCAGTTCATTTGCACAGGTGCTCTCCCTTCCCACGAGTCCATTGGGGATCATATGGCTTTGGAACGTTTATATAAGTAAGATATTTTGGCTGCAGTTGGTTCAGACCACTGTTTCTCATCACTCTGACTTTCTTTCCATAATGCTGCCCCTCTGTATGGTGGTGTTGCTCTGGGCAATTTTGCAATTCTCCTTTGGGGAGGTTAGTTGGGAATACATGTAGTTTGTTTTTAGTAGGACTTTTTTTTGCAGTTTGCAGTCACTTTTGAGTATAGTTACATTCTTGGTAGCCATTGGATGTGGGTATTTCTTCTGGGAATCCTCATGTCACTCTTTATGCTAGTTACTCCTGCCAGAGTTTGTCTCATAATCTGAAAATATCTGTAGCTCTGCACACCGGAAATATATGTGTAAAGGAGGAAAAATAAGGATAGAAATGCACAGAGCCAGAGGCTAGCATGTGAAAAATTCCTCCAAATTAGAAAACTCCCATATGAATGAAGCTTGATTGCTGTTTCCGCAAATATGACAACAATTGTGAAAATTTACATGACTTTACCAACAACATTAATGAAGCAGAATAACTTTTCAATTTATTGAAACATAAAACGATTTTAATTACCATGCTAGAGATTTTCATTTTCTGTTTCAATCTGTTGAAAATTGTATGACAAAATTATCACTTAATATTGATTAAAGAGTATGCAACAAAACTTTGGGCAATTTTTAAAGACTTTTTAAATTTTGTGGTATTTCAGCTGTAAGCTTTTTAAAAAGTGTAACCTGGTTATAATTTTTTCTTGTCATTCTAAATAAATATCAGTTTTCACACCTGGTTTCATGTTTTTAAGAGGTACAGCCAAATTGTAGAAGATCCAGGCCCCACAAAACCTGGATATAACTCTGAAAACATTAGCAAACAAAACAGATTAAAAACCAATAAAAAAGAACTCACATACAGTTTAAATTCTAGCATGGAAAACAGTTGATAAATAAAACATGTAAGTGAAGTAAACAATACATGGGATGATGGTAACTGCTGTGGAGAGAAAGAAACAAGAATGGACAACTAGAGGGACGGGTAAAGGTGTGATTTTAAATTAAGCATCTCAATGAAGTCCTCATTAGAAGGGAACATTTGAGCAAAGACTGAAGAGGGTGAGGGCATGAGCCCTGTGGCTATCTGGGGAAGAGGGAACCACAAGCAGGTAGAATTGCAAAGCCTGGAGCCTGTCTGTCTGTGAAGGCCAGCTTGGCGGAACATAGTTGGGGACGATGTCAGAGAGGAGTGGGTGGAAGTGGAGGAGATCTTAGGGCAGGTTTGTGGGCCATGATGAGTACAATGGTCTTTACCAAAAGGGAGACAATTAGGGGATTTTGAAAAAAAGAGATATGATCAGCCAATTCATAACTGAAAAGAATCACTCTAGATGCCAGATTGTGGAGAGGTAAGAGCAAGAAGCTTAGTTAGGTGGCAATTGATTAATTCAAGAGATGCTGGTGTTTTCCCAGAGTGGTGAGATGTGTCAGTCTGGGATCCATTTTGAAGGTAATGGTGACAGGTTTGAAAAATGAGGTATTGTATTCTCCTCATACAATATGAGGAGAAAAGGAGAGTCAGAAATGACAGGATGGTCATTGGTGTGAACAATGGATAGAGTTGCCATATACTAAGATAAGAAAGACTGCTGGAAATGTACACTTTGAAGAAAGACCAATACCATTAATTCCAAGATGTCAGCTGGACATACAGAGAAATATAGCAAGTAAGCAGTTGACTATGTGAGTTTGGAATTCAAAGGAGAGATCTAGGTTGGAGATATACATTTGTAAGTCATTGGCATGTGAAATTATGAAACTAGAAGAGATCAGGAAGGGAGTAAATGTTGAGAGGGAGAAACATTCTAAGGATTGAGCATGGAATGCTTTAAGTCTAAGAGGTTGGGAAAATGATGAGGAATCCACAAAGAAGACTGAGAAGGAGCTCCTGGTGAGGTGGGAAGGAGACAAAGAGAATATTTTTTCTGGGAAGCCTAGTATAGAAAATATCTCACATAAAGTCAAATACTGCATGTTCTCACATATAAGTAGGAGCTCAACCATGAGTACACATGGACATACAGAGTGGAATAATAGACATTGGAGACTGCAAA
The DNA here is from genome assembly GCF_000951035.1 of Colobus angolensis palliatus. NCBI lineage: Eukaryota > Metazoa > Chordata > Mammalia > Primates > Cercopithecidae > Colobus > Colobus angolensis. Next base: position 8,897,815 of record NW_012123154.1, on the reverse strand, counting down.
AGTGGAGGTGGTGGGATGGGGATGGTGGTTGAAAAATTACCTGTTGGGTACAATATTTCTTATTTGGGAAATCGGTACATTAAAAACCCAGACCTCACCACTACATAGCATATGCATGAAAGAAGCCTGCACTTGTACTCCCTCAAATATATAAGAATAATTTTTTTTAAAGAAAGTGTTTCAAAGAGGAAGGAGACATTAACTTGTCAGATGACGTTGACAATAGATTAGACAAGGACTGACTGTTGACCTTTAGATTTGGCAAAATGGAAGCCATTTGTGGCCTCCATAAAAGCAGTTTCTGTGGAGCTGGGCAGTAGAGGGACTGATTTGATTGATTTCAAAGCAGAATGGGAGGAATTAAAGAGAATGAGTACAGATTACTCATGGTGTCTTGCTGCAAAAATGAACTAAGAAGTGAGGCTCTAAGTGGATACAAAAGTGGGTCAAGGACAATATTTTTTACACAAATGATATATCAAAATGTTTGTATGTTAATAGGAATAACCCAGTAGAGAAAGAGAGAAAACCTTATGATAAAAGAGAAGGAAGGAATGATTTTTGACTAAAACTTAATCATTATTATGTATCTGGCATTTATTTATTTATTTGAGTGCTTGCTATAAGGTGAAGTGCTATGTGCTTTGCTCACAAGGCAATTATATATTTCCAACAGCAACTCTAGGAGCTAAATATTACTACCCTCATTTTATAAATAAGAGCTTGGGCCATGTTTCTGACATTACACAGACAAGAAGCAGCAGAATAAAATTTTTAATTTGGATTTGTCTCATTCAAACATGGTACCATTTCAAGTCTTCCTCATCTTTATTTTTCTGCAACAACACAACAGGCATGCAGTAAATATTTAGTAGATATTCTGTGAATGTGTAACTGTATGAATAAATAGTGAATACATATATACAGACATACATGTATTCACGCACACTCACACATACACTTATGCATACATACAGGATTGCAGTAGACAGGCATTTTGTGAGATAAAGAAGAAACAGGGAAGGTTAGGGTTTCCTTTTCTAGACTAGAAATTCCTCCCCTATGCCCTACAGAAGGTGCTAGCAGGAAGAAATTAAAGAACAGTGGAAGTCTAGTATCCATTTCCCAAGTGGGCAATACTTCAACCAGTTAAAATATAAGCCTTTAGAAAAAGACTTTGAACTGCTGATACTATTTCTGAAAATCTCAGGCAAGTCAATAGGAGATTTCTTGATTAAGGGTATATTCCTTTGGTCCCATAAGATAGGCAATGATCCGTTGACACAGACTTTGTGTTATAAACAGAAAAAACAAAAACTTCACAACAAGACAAAGCATCTTCTCCATTAATGGGAATCTCATTCCCTTCCTCTCTGCCCTATATTTCTAAATAGTGTAATTTCTGAATTCATGGGTATTGCATTTAAACAAATAAAGTGGGATATATTACGATTTTCAGGACATTTTCCAGCAGAATAGTAAATAGATTTAAACATTGGTGAAATGCTGACCTTCAGTTAGCTGTTCATTACATTCTACAAACACAGAGAATACCTTGTAATCCATGAGAAATTAGTGTGACTTGTAACATTCCAACATGAAAGTCACCCTAACAGTAAACACTAACCCTTTGTGAAGAAACACCATGTGCCTTCTTACTTTTTATTACAAAGGATCATAATTTTTCAGGAGAAGTAATGAATATTTTCTGGTAACCCACTAACATTTTAGTGCTGTGGCATGATGAGCATATCAGTTTCTATACATTTGAAGATAATATATTTAGCGCTGAGTTGAACAAATTACACAGGCTTGGAGAGTCATTCTATTTTCTTTCCTCATTAAATTTTAGCTTCATTTATACTATCTCTGATATTAGCAATCATATTTTCAATATAATTTTGAACAGCATTATTTCAATTTCAGTGCACAAACAAATGATATAGCCATTCGTGGCTGCATTATAATCTCCTTAGCTTTAATTATTGTTCCTTAGAATACTGTGTCTTCCTAGTTCCTGAGCTTTAAAATATATTCTCATTTTCAGGTCTAAAGCTGTTCCTTCTGGTAGGGACAGAAAAGGGCACACATATACATGTCTTTCTTTTTTGAAACTGTACCTTATCATTTTATTGGTCATTGTATATAACCCTTTAGGTACTGAGATATAATACTGTACAAATATAAAATAAATACAATTTAGAAAGCCATAGATCTTAACATAAATAAGCAAGTAGGATGAAGTGGAACTCAATAGAAAGTATGCTGACTCTGGAATAGAGCGCTGCTTTTGTTAAGTTTTGGATAGTATAGGAATATTCCTTTCTATTTGGGGCTCCTTTATGTAAAAGAGACACAGATCGCCTCAGTGATTATTAATGTCCTACAAAGAAATTGAAATGGTTTGGTTGTGTTCCTACCCAAATCTCATCTTGAATTCCCATGTGTTGTGAGAAGGACCCAGTGGGAGGTAATTGAATCATAGGGCAGGTCTTTCCCATGCTGTTCTCATGATAGTAAGTCTTATGAGATCCCATGGTTATTACAAGGGGGAGTTTTCCTGCACAAACTCTTTTTGCCTGCCACCATCCACATAAGATATGACTTGCTCCTCCTTGCCTTCTGCCATGATTACAAGGCCTCCCCAGCCATGTGGAACCATAAGTCCAATGAAACCTCTCTTTTTTGTAAATTGCACAGTCTCAGGTAAGTATCAGCAGCATGAAAACGGACTAAAACAGAAAGCATTTTAAGTTAATAATGATTGTGCTTTTATGACAATCTTCTGTCAAATCAGAGATGGCAAATATGTTTAAACTTTCATGCCAACTCTCATCACTTGGTAGGGAGTCCTTGTGAAGGATTCTGCACCATGCTTCCACGCAGCAAAACAGAGCTCCACGTTCAATAGTAATGTGTGCTAGAGATGTAGGAAAGAACTGTGGCATCACAGACACTGTGTGTCTCCCTGGACTAGATGGCACCTGAGGAGTCATGATAGCTCAGCTCGAATCCCTGCTCTGTCCCTCAATACCTCATAATTACTTGTTCTGAATTTCATTTTGCTTGTTGGCTAACAAGACCTATTTTCTGTAGTTATTATAAAGGCTAAATGAATATTTCTTTTTTTAATGTCGAATACCCAATAAATGGTAGTTGAATATGAGTTCATCTCTATAAGCAAAAAGAGAAGGACTGATTAGACTGAAATACATGCACACAAACATTACAATAACTATGAAATTAAATAAGAAAGTATGATCTTCAAGCCTTGAGTGCCTATAAGAAGAGATGGTGCATCTTCTCTGGTAGACTTTTAAACATTTAGAGACTTTTATGTGCTTCAGTGAGGGACTAGGGAGGGAGCAGAACGTGGGCTCAGTAGAATCAGGGAAGTAGAAAACTACAAAAAGCAGGAAAGGAAGGTTGTTGCATGTGAAACCCATCTGGCTTTGCTAACTAGCCCTTATGAATATTAAACTCCTTCTCTCCCACAGATATGGGGAGTTGAGAACCCTACCTTCAGATAGTAGCTGAAACAAACAGTAAATTCTTTTGGCAGCCTGGCCCTGAGGCAGGCATTTTAAGGTATCCTGGGGATGCAGCCCGGAGTTATTAGAACCTATGTTAGTCTTCGTTCAAGGCTTTATGGGCCATGGTTGAGGCCAAGTCAACAGAGATTGGTCAAGGAGAGACTCTGTCAGGATACGCATATGTACATACCTACTACTAGCATGTGCCATTAACACCACATATGGTGTTCGACTTTACATCTAATGCACACATTTTACATCTAATGCAGGCACACCATGCAATTATCTGCATTATACAGATGAAGAAATGATAATTAGTGGTTAAATAACTTACCTAAAATATCAATTATGAAGTTGCAGAACTAGCATTTGAACCCATGGCTGTCTGTCTCTAGAGCCCAAAGTCTAAATTACTATGTAAACTGTCTCCTGTTGCAGTTCAGCATGCAAGATACAAATCCCCAGACACAAGTGCATAAGTGAAATACTGAGGAATGTTCACTAAGAACTCTATATGCGGGCCAGGCATAGTGGCTCACGCCTGTGATCCCAGCACTTTAGGAGGCTGAGGGAGGAGGATAGCTTGAGCTCAGTAGTTCAAAACCAGCTGTGGATACATAGCCAGACCTTGTCTCTACTACAAATCAAAAAAATTAGCAGGATGTGGTGGCACCTGCCTGCAGTTTCAACTATGAGGCAGGCTGGACGGGAGGATAACTTGAGCTCAGGAGTTTGAGACTGCAGTCAGCTATGATTGTGCTGCTATACTCCAGCCAGGGTGACGAAGCAAGCAGGACCCTGTCTGGAAAAACAAAAAGTATTTGCAAGTGAGTTAAGTCACAAAGAAGATTTCTATGTTCATTGACTCATCAAGTTGTCCTGCTACTTACTTACCCTGGTCTACACAAGACCTTGATTACTGGGGTGATGTTTCTGATGCCTAATCAATGCCATTTCAAGTTCCAGGCTATTTGCCACTTTTAACCGCACTTTGGGTATATTTTAGTAAAATGTTGCTTTATTTTTGGGACTCAGATATATCCTAATGCATTTTGTTTGTGATGTCTCTTCCATTAACTTGACTCCAGAGCTGGTCAATTCGTTTCTAGCCCAGGAATACACAAGTTTCTCCCCTGCACAAAATACTCACTCTACATTAGTACAGTTCTCAATTTTTTCATCGATCATTCTCTTTTCTTTTGTTTAAGAAAGGTCTTTTCTTTCTGAATTTATAAATTATTCATTGTTACTTTAAAATTATCTAATGAACATTCCTCATGAATACTTGTCTGCAGCTTTAATTAAAGTAGAGTTTCTGGGTGAAACAACATGAAATTCTTAAAGGTTTTTGAAATCTGATGCCAAATTGCTCTCTAGAAATGTATTCATTTACTTTGCTATTAGCAGTGCTTAAGACTGTTGGTTTCACCAACTTTAAAAGATATTCTTTCTAATTAGTTGAATAAAAATACCATATCTTTTTTCTGTTTGCATTAATTTGAATAGTCAAGAGGCTGAGCATTTTGCATATGTATTTTTATGTTTATATTTCTTAATCCATAAATTGTTCATGACTCATCTATTTTTAAAAAAATCAGGATTTCAAATTGTCTTATTATTCATATAATTTTGAGGTTCTTTATATATATAATTTTAAGGTCTTTATATTTAAGGTAATTAAAAATAAATGTGATTTACAAATTATTCTTGGAATATAAACTATAATATACAAAATATTAAATATATAAATATATAACAAATACAATATTATAAATTACACATCTAACAAATGTAATACTCAGTTTGTCATTTATTAGATTTTCATGTTGATTTACAATACTCAGGTAATCCTGAGTTCTTAAAGGACAATGATATAGGTATTTTTAGATGTAATTTTTTCATTGCTTTGAAAGCAAATGAAAATCCTTTCTCAGGCAGAGAGTAAACATTCATGCGTATTTTCTTTTAGGTTTTTCTTTTCCTCTTGGTTTCTTTTTATCATTATTATTTAATTGACTGCAGGTTGTAAGTCTAAGAGTTCTTCCCCAAATAATCCATTTTGCAAAATTATATAACAGTAATGCATTGATTTCTCATTGACTGTCATAACTTTATCACAAACGTAAAGCTCTATTTCCAAATATATGTAGACAGTCTATTCTTGTATCTGCATTATACTGTTTAATTATTGTAACTTTTAATGCATTTTTAGTATCTTGGGGGAAATTGACTAGAAAAAAAGTATATCTCTTTTTAAATAATGTAAAATTGTATCTTTATTAGTTCAATCTCATTAATTTTTTTATTTAAATCCTTGATATTCCTATTTTTATGTCTTTACACATTATCTGTCAAAGCTAAAATAAAGTGCTATGGTTTCCACAATTTTAACAGTCCTATTTATTTTAGCATTGCTTTATATTTTTTAAGGGGTTTTAAAATATATTTCACTGATATGCTATTAAAATTTAATCATTTTTATTTCATTGTGGATTAGGTGATTTTTAACGCAATTGGATTTTTTTTGTTGTTTTTGGAAACCACTTCCAACAGACTTTGTTTTTAGGTAGATTAAGATCAACGTATTTACGTCTACTTTAAAGATGGTATGTTTGGCTTTTATTCGGGCAACAAATAACTATTGAGCCTCTATTATGTGCCAGGCATGCTTCCCAAAGCTGGTAAATTCCAGTCCATCAGACAGAAACTCTTTGGCTTTGGGAATTTCTACTGTAGTCATAGAAGTCAAACAATCTTGCCATCTTGCTTTTGTTTTTTTATGCTCTTTTCTGTTTCCTTCAGCTTCCATTTTATATAAAGACTTATTCATTTACTTTTTTTTTTTTTGGATTTGGAAGCTATGTAGCTTATTTTCAATTTTAAAAGATAACAAAAATGGAATTTTGTGTTATGATCCTTTAATGTAAGATTATATATGTTCCTCACTTTTACTCATTCCCAAGATGTTAGTATTTGTTAATACAATTTGAACTTTCAAGCAGATGGTTATATTTGTTTAGTAGTTTTTGCATCATACCTTTTCTCTTTAATAATTTTTAATATTTTTGTTCAATTTTATAATGAGATTATATAAAACAATTATTTAATTTAAAATAGTTATTTATATAACTACATTTTGAATGGCTTCATGTCATCACATTCTTTTATATCATGCTTTCATGATTCTTGAGTTCTTAATTTCAATCTACCACTCAGTGGAGTATTAAATAGAGTATTCTTTTCAGTATTTCTTTATAACAGTTTATTTTTGGAATGTGTGAAAATACATCATGTGATCCTCATACACAAAACTTTGCTACTATAAAATTCTTGCAACATAAAACACACTATCATTTGTCAATATTTTTCACTAGAAATGGCTATGAGCCCTGTCAAAGTACATGCTCTAGTCTCTGCCATAGGCTTTGAAAGTCACATTCAATTAGTCCCCAGATATGCTGTACTTGTAATAAGTCTTGTGTTGTTGTTGTTATAGTTGTTGTTGTTTGCTGTTTACTAAGATTTAAATGAGATATAGCAAGAGACACTTTCACACAGAAGTATGCGTGGTGTCTCAATGTGAGTTCCCCAGAAGTTCCCGATTCAAGAATTAGGGCAAGTAGTAGTTTACATGGTTGGTGAAGAAATCACTAGTAGTAGAATAGGAACTTGAGTCAGAGAAGGGAAGGCAACCAATTAAAGGCGTCCTGTAAAGTCAGCTACACTGTAAGTAACTGGAACTGAATCCCACAGAAAAAGTCTAGGAAGCTTGGTAGCTTTCTGGGATAGAAGGATGTGGAGAATATACCAATGCCAAGTCCTACTAGACATTAGTTAAGGACTCATAGAGGGGAGTTACTCCTCTGGCATATCAGGCCTGAGAAAAGTGACCCCTTCGCCAAAAGGATGCTAATCAAGACGGTTGGAATTAAGGCCATACTTACTCAAACGGTGGCCCAAGGGATAAGAGCAAACATCAATATGTGGCTTGATTGTTTTCCTGGTGGGTTGCTTGTGTTTTGATAAGATTCCATCCTGCCCCAGGAATACAAGGGTCTGTCTCCTCAGCGTAAAACATTCATTCTCTATGGATTGTGCCTCTGGCTTTTCCTACACTAAAGTACCTCAAAGATATTCTTTCCTTGATCAATCATTTTCTACTCCCTAATTAAAAGAAATTGTATGTTTGAGTGTCCACTATGTGCCAGGCAGAGTTGAAGAGTTTATATAGGTTACTTAATTTTCACAAATTCTCTGAAGAGATTACTATTACTGTCTCCAATTTCCAACGGGGGAAACTGAGACTTAAAGATTAAATAGTCAGTTAGATGACACATGCCTGTAGTTCTAGATACTCAGGAGGCTGAGGCGGGGGGAATCACTTGAGCTCAGGAACTTGAGGCTGCAGTGAGCTACAATTCTGCCACTACATTCTAGCCTTGGCATCAGAGCAAAATCTTATCTCTTAAAAAAAAAAATCCAGAAATTAAACAAACTATAGAACTGCTATTTGGCCCAACAGTCTACTATTGAGCCTATACTCTTAACCAGTGCTCAGACTACTTAGCTGACTTGAGGTGGTAGTCTGTCCTATGCTTACTCCCTGACACTCTTTATGCCACAAATTTATGGCATTCAATAAAACTTGTAATTATACTTGTGCACACACAAATACACATACATGCATAAATATATATGTATATATACATATATACACACATATACAAATACATATATAGCTATGAAGGCTTTTTCATTTTCCCACTTTATGCCTCTTTTTCTTGTCATCTCCAACATACTGAATTGCTGTCAATCTCTTCCTTTCTTGTTTCATGAGAACTGTAACATCCCAGTTGCAAAAAAAAAAAAAAAAAAAGAAAAAGAAAAAAAGAGAGGAAGCTTTTTGCTGTGTAGGTGATATCACAGGGAAGTGGTATGTAAACAACCGCACACTCATGGCAGAGCCTCAGCTAAGGATTGACGAGCCAGTGAACAGACATTGGAAAGCAGTTGTGGAGTATCCCTACCTGGGAAGGAATGCAGGGGTTTACTTTGGAAAGGGCATGGTATATTCCCACTTCTTTTCCTGTGAGCCAGATGCTCCATTTCAAGTATGGCTCTGTTTTTCATCTATTGTCTTTCCATTTTATCCCATGTCTTCTAGGCTACGGCAGCAGTCAGCCTTGTATTTTGACATTATGAATTGTCACATCTTTATCCTATGTCTTCATTTTCTCACAAATATTTTACTAAGAAGCTGGGGGATTTATAACAGGGAGGCAAACCAGATACCATTTAAGTCGACACCCCTCACCATTTCACGCCTGCCTTCAAGGCCCCTTACCATCTTGAGCCTTGAGAGAACTTTATATCCCCAATCTAGAATTCAAAATAACTATTTGCATGTAAAAGTGATTCTTTTCAATCACTACATACATTTTTAAATATTTAAAACCCAGCTCATTTATTTTGGGAAATGGAACAAATTTTGTCATCATTTTGAGGGACAGGGGTTATTTTTTAAAGTTTTGGCTGAATTAACCAGGTGTTTCTGTTTAAAGTGGTTATAGACTTAATTGAATACAGGCCACCACAAAACCTTTGTGGTAGTTGTAAATAAATAAACTAATAAAGTTACTTGACCCTGTCTTATCTTCTAAATCTACTTGGAAACCACTGTATTGCCTCAATACTCTATTTGAGGCTTTGGTTAATGTTACGATTAAAACAAAATAATTCACTTAACGTGATTTGTCAATTCTGCAGTTTATTTTTTCCATTTAGTTCTAAAGAGCCATCATTGGCTGGCTCTTTACATAATTTTACATATTCTGGAAGTCCTCCTGATGTATTATAAAACAGATTACTTAAAATACATAGACCCATATTTAATCATTTTATAATGAGATATAGATTTTTATATACTTTTTAAACTTTAACAAGATTGCATTAGTAGCTGTTATTTAATTCACACCCAATGTCTTTCTAACCTAAATTAAATCCTTATTGAAGACATTTATTCACACCGTAACTGTTTTCTCTAATGAACTACCAATTCATTTTCCCACGCAGCATGTTCTAATTTGTGCTGTGGTGATTTCTAGAAACATATGGGGTCCAACTGTGGTTATATTTGGGATCTTCTGTGTGAAAACATGGAAATTGTTTTTGTTTTGCTGATTGCTCTCTAATATAGTTTCAAACCTCTTCAACTTTGTCTTTATTCATGAGGTTTTTAATTGCAAATCCCCTTCTGTTTTGTCAGTTGAATGTCACATGATAAGCATGTGGGATAGGGCTGATTAGTCTGTCCAGAGGTTCTATGATCTTTAAGAAAGATCAATCCTTTGCTCATAATTGACAAATTGTTTCCAGATATCAGACACCATCAAGCTTGTTATTTCCATAGTGCCATAAACACAAAAGCAAAAGGGACATGAAAGGTAAGAGGCCTTTTGCAACATGAAAGAGAAAGCAAGAGTGGCATATCCTTTGCTTACGGTTTTTAGGTGAAGGGGGGAGAATAGTGGCAAAGGATACAATAATACTAGCATCTTCCTGATTGATTAAAGTAGAGAAGTGTATTCTTTGGTTCATAAATAATGCTCTATTACTTTTCTTCAAAGACAAGTAAACCTTGACAGACTGACCTTTTCCAGGGCAGGAGTTGTTTCAGTGCCATAAATTATACTGTAAAACGAGTGGAAATGCTACTGAGAAGTATGTGACAAAATAAGATTAAAGATTACTACACACAAAAGATTGTTGTTTTATTAATGGATTCCTGTCAATGGGATGAAAAATCCTCAGCTTTCTACTGGGTGCTGAGATCACATCAAGCTGAAAATTAGGAGAACATTTTCTAAAAGATAACTAAATGTGTCAAAATAACAGTGTTGTGATTTTTTCTTTCTCTTGTATTATATTTGATTCTAAAACAAATTTAGTTATTGTCAAATATGCTTGTACCATCCACAGTCATTTGCTTGCAAAGAGAGGGACCATGTCGTCCACGGGCATTGGTGTTGTATGTGCCAGTGAAGTGAGATTAGAGGGGAACGCTTTGCTCAACACAGGCATGGCAGTCACATGGAGGAATGTGTCTAGGAGAAGGCATATGGTAATTTTCCAACCACCAATTTGCTAGTGAACACCCAATTTGATAGAGCCATCCACGTCACTCTGAAGAAACAACAAAAAAAATCACATCATGACTTAAGCTATAAGTACTGTGGATTTTTCTCATGCTTGTTTTAGGTTTTATTGATTAGTAAAAAAATAAAAAATAAAAAAACATAAATTATAGACATGCAAAGCAATTATATAAATGAGGAAGCAACAAAATACAGAAATGAGGACAAATTATGGAAATGAAAATAAGACCACTTAAAATACAATGAAAGATTTGAATCTACTGAAATTAAATGAGATCACAAGAGTTCAAAGACTGTCAGCATCCACATCCTATACAAATACCACATATTATTCCTTTTAGTGTTATTATTATTACATTTTTGCTGTTGTAATTATCTCTGCCCAATTTTTCATTAAAATCAAGACTGTTTAAACCACTCCTCTGTAGATTCTTTGGAAATATGATTGCAATCTAAAATCAATAAACCAATTAAATCATAGCGATCATGGTGGCAAAAAGGAATAAAAAAAAAAGAAAAGGAAAGGAAAAGTATCAACAAAATATCGGAGCAGTATTTTGAATGATACATTTAATAGTAAACCCATTCCTGTCTTATAGCCCTTTATCATGTGGCACTAACAGACATACAATTGAGTAGAACAGAAATGGAAACAAAAATCATACTGTAGAACTTAATTAAAGTTTTCAAAACTTTCCTTGGAATTGGATCTAGCATGGTTTACTCAAATAATAACAACTCTCTGTTAGATAGAGCATATGCTCAGCATGGCATGATGCTATAAATCACTCCTTGTCACAAAGAAGAATAGATACACTGGCTCCACATTGCTTTCCCATTCTTTATAACTAGAAACAGGGTATCAGTGTTACCTTCATTATGGTAAGAACAAAAATGTCTGCCTTAATCCTCACACACCATTTTAAAGATAGGTGTCAGGAAGCCAAAAGATGAAACAATGAGATTAGTGTTGCAATGAGCATCCATCAACTTTCCAGACAAACATAGAATTCTGGTTAGTGCACATGGAGCTAGCATGATGACTTAGATAGATATTTTGCACATGCTTTCACTGTATAAAGCAGAAACCCTTTTCTTATTCTTGCAAAGGACTTATCCACTTCTCCAGCATGCAGTCTTCACTTAGCTTGTGAATTATTTGAAGAGATTCAACTATTCAAATTTTAGTGCAAAGTAAACAATATATTAATCATAGTACTTGTGAGAATATGCCCCAATTTCTTCCTTCTATGGCAAAAATATTAACTAAATAAGCCCCTTTGATAGAAAATTTAGAAGTTCCAGGATGATCTTGTTCTGCAGCTGAGCCCTCTTGATTCTCCTTGAGTGTAAGTAAGGCCATGCCATTCTCTTCTTTAGCCTGCAAGGGTCTCAGATGAGGAAGAAACGACAGCATATGTTAAGGATCGTCAGGAGTCAATGCAGTCTTAGACAGTAACTATAATCTAAGAGCCAGAACAGTAGCAGTGATTCCAAATGTAGACTTCAAGCTTTTGGGCATCCTTAATCTTGGCACCTATTGACGTGTTGAATGTCAACATGTTTTCTCTAACCGTTGATCAATTGACCTAACTTTTGTCTTTCCATTAAACAATTCTCTCTCCTATTACCTCTTTCCCATCAGAATGTAGAGAAGTTATTTATTGATCAATAATGTAATAATCTTTTGCCAGGTGCCTTCCGTGAACTAACCAGCAAGCCTTGAGTTCTCATGATTCTTCTGGGCCACCAGAGTCACTCCCTGAATTCATCTTTCTGCTTCTGCTTCTGATCTAGGGAAGCTAATCCCTCCTGCAACTCTAAACTTTTTCATAAGTAGAAAATTCTTCCTGTCTCCAAATTCTCAGCTCTTTTTTTTTTTTTTTTACTTAATAAAAGTAATTTATATTATTAATCAAGAAGTTACATTGTAAATTATAAAATGCCGTTATTAATAACTATTATGTGCCAATTCCACAC